>NC_057811.1:158635499-158701227 GCF_018294505.1 Triticum aestivum
TAAACCTTGCGGGCGCCACCACTCGTACCGCTTCGCGCGAGTATAGAGTGACTGACTAGCGGGCCCTGCTAGTTAGGTGATAGGGAGGGGGAAAGGGAAACAGAGGACTGCGCGGCTTCGCCAGAGCATACGCCAGCGAGGAGAGCTTCTTGGCCAGAACGAGAGGGAGGGATCAAAAGAGAAGATGGAGGCGCACCTGCCCGTACCCGTAGGTTAGCTAGGGGTGGTCGGACGGTGTCGGAATCAGCCTCTCTAGCGGAGACAGGAAGCAGAGGTCGCCGGAGATGAAGACGACGGCGACCAGAGGTGACACCAGGGGATCCAACCGGGCGGAACGGCATCACCGAGGCACGGCGGAGGCCCTGGAAGGGTTGCCCGAGCCTGGGAGGGGATGGAGCTATGGAGACGACCCGAGGGGATCGCCAGCGAGCTCTAGCTCGGGGACGACGGCCCGCGGCCTGCCCGGCCGGGCTACGGCTTTCTACGAGATCGTGGAGTGTGTGGGAGAAGTGGATGATGCTCGAGGAGGCTGGGGAGGGCTCTATTTATAGCCGAGCGTCGAGGGGGGATTGGGCTCCGCCGGAGAACACCTGGACACGGCGCCCGGCGACGAACAGCGTCAACTAGCGAGGGGGAAGGCGACGCAGCTCACGCGGGAACTGTGGGCGAGCGGAGACGAGCACAGGGGCAAGAGGGTGACGACGAGCATAGTGTGCAGCGCACTGTGGCATTGGCTGGACCGCGCCCGTGCTCGCTGCGGCGAGCTCTGGCGTCGGCGAGCGCCAGGAGGGAGTTAAGAGGGTCAGGACGATGATGGTGGCGAGGTTTGGCAAGGCTTGGTAGACGGGGAAGCGAGCACGCGGTCAACAGAAGCGTGGGCGCGACGCAGAGCGTGTCGGTCGTATGCCAGCACGCCTGGATGAACGCGGTCACCGCGTGAACTATGACCTCAGGACGACCTAAGCCCAAACCTCATGTCTGGCATGTAGTTCGTGGTAGTTTGAGAGGTTACCACACTTGGTTTTGGTCGCAGGCACAGTAGAATGGATTTCAACTACCTGGTAAGTTTCTGGTCAGTAACTTTGAGAGCTTACTGTGGTCAAACTACTCAGAGTTGGGAGCTGGTCTTTGGAGGTTAGCAATCATCTACTAAGGTGATGATGCACAAGAAAAATTAGCCACAACGGAGCAAGTAAAATGGTAGTTGCTATAGAAACCACCATTTCCGTCCAGAAAATAAGATATTTTCTGTAACAAAATATTCCAAAAAGTGATGAAATATTTTTGCTGAGGAAGGTGCCCTAGGGTTTAAAGAATATTTGGGAATTTTCTTAGATTTTTGTGGGCAAGAAAAATTGGGGTTGCTTTGGAGCACATTGAATTAGCTAGGGTTTTAGAGAGGGAAATGAATATTTTTCATTTAAGAAAAATATTCAAAATATTATTTTGAGGTGAACCAGAGAGGAAATGATAGTTAGAGAGGGAAATGAGGCACTTGGGTGAAAGTCAAGGGGTACCCAAGTGTTTAAGTCCATCTGAAAAGATTCAAAACTCCAAATTCAAAATCAAGCCAACTGAAAATCAAGCAAAGAGAAGAGGGCAAAAACCAGGCTGTCACAAACTCCCCCACTTAGGATGAATCTCGTCCTCGAGATTCGGTTGCTTGGGAAAACCATTCTGGAGAATGTGCCATTAGAAATTCTTCTCGCTCCCAAGTCGATTCTGCCTCTGTGTGATGCTCCCACTGAACTTTGTAAAACTTTCTTGCTTTACTACGAGTGACCCTTTCCATCTGATCCAAAATTATGACCGGTCTTTCTTCATATGTTAAATCCTTTGCCAACTCTATTTCAGTCATAGCAGTCTTTTTCTCAGGCGGCGATATACATCGCCTCAACTGTGAAACATGAAACACATTGTGCACTTCCGACAATTCGGGGGGTAGTTCCAATTGACATGCAACAGTACCCACTCTGGACATAACCGGAAATGGACCAACAAATCTGGGTGCCAACTTTCCACGAGTCTGGAATCTCTTGACTCCTTTCATAGGAGTGACTCGGAGGTATACGTGTTCTCCGTGTTCAAAACTGATTTGTCGGTGCTTTGCATCATAATAACTCTTTTGTCGTGATTTGGCCAATTGCAATCTGTCTCGGATTTCCTTGACTTGCTTCTCAGCTTCCATCATGAGGTCTATTCTGAAAATACGGCTATCTCCAGTTTGAGACCAATTCAAAGGAGTGCGGCACTTGCGGCCATACAAAGCCTCATACGGTGACATCTTTAGACTGGTTTGGAAGCTGTTGTTGTATGAGAATTCGGCATACGGCAGGCAGTCTTCCCATTTGGATCCTTGGGCCAAAGCACAGGCTCGTAGCATATCTTCGAGTATTTGGTTTACCTGCTCAGTCTGTCCATCAGTCTGAGGATGATAAGCGGTGCTATATTTTAGTGCTGTCCCCAAGGCCTGTTGGAGACGTGACCAAAAAGCGGAGGTAAAAAGTGACCCTCGGTCAGAAGTGATTGTTCGGGGTACTCCATGCAGACTGACTATCCTGGATACATACAGTTGTGCAAGTTGATCTGCTCGATATGTGGTTCTGATTGGGATAAAGTGAGCTACCTTGGTTAAGGTGTCCACTATGACCCAGATTGCATCATTGCCTTGCTGAGTCTTAGGTAGTCCTGTGAAAAAATCCATGCAGACATCATCCCATTTCCATTGTGAAACTGGCAGCGGTTGGAGAAGTCTGGCTGGCTTCTGATGCTCTTCCTTCACCTTGTTGCATATGTCGCAACAGGCCACAAAATAGGCAATGTCTTTCTTCATTCCATCCCACCAGAATATTTGTCGAAGGTCTTCATACATTTTAGTATCTCCAGGATGAATAGAATACGAAGATGCGTGTGCTTCCAACAGGATTTTCTTCTTTAAATCTGCCTGACTGGGTACACAAATCCTTCCACGGAATCGGAGGGTACCAAATTGATCCTTAAAAAAATCTAAAGTCTGTCCTGCTATCACACGCTTGGCACGTTTCTGCAGGATGGTGTCATCTGGCTGGGCCTTGCGGATCTCTTCCTCAAGTGTAGGTGAAATTTCCAAAATATTAGCAAGACCAGCATCAACTATGACCTGGTTGAGTTGAGCAATCTCCTCTTGAAGTTCAGGAGGCAAGGATTTCAGTATGACATTCAGGCTGACAGGCTTTCGACTGAGTGCATCGGCAACCACGTTGGCCTTCCCTGGGTGGTAGTTTATTCCAAGATCATAATCCTTGACTAACTCAAGCCATCTTCGTTGATGGAGATTTAAATCTGGCTGAGTAAATATATACTTGAGACTTACGTGGTCGGTAAAAATTTGGCACCTCTTCCCGGTGAGGTAGTGTCTCCAAATTTTTAGAGCATGGACCACCGCAGCCAATTCGAGATCATGTGTAGGATAATTTCCTTCTTGGGGTCATAGCTGTCGCGATGCATATGCTACCACCTTGCCGTCTTGCATAAGTATGCATCCAAGACCTTGTTTGGAGGCGTCGCAGTACACATCAAAGCTGCGGTAGATATCTGGAAGAGTCCACACAGGTGCGGTCGTCAGCCGTATCTTTAGCTCATTGAAACTTTTCTCACAGTCCTCAGTCCATTCAAACTTCTTATCCTTCTTAAGCAGCTCTGTCATAGGTTTAGCAATCTTTGAAAATCCTTCAATGAAACGACGGTAGTATCCGGCTAATCCTAGAAAACTCCGGATATGTGATACGGTTGTGGGTGGCAACCAATTAGCACATCCTTTACTTTTCTCGGGTCCACGGCTATACTTCCGCTGATAGCACATGTCCGAGAAATCGAACTTGCTTGAGCCAAAACTCACATTTACTGAATTTGGCGTATAGCTGAGGGTCGCGGAGTCGTTGTAGCACTGCTCGGAGGTGTTCTTTGTGCTCTCCTTCACTTTTTGAGTAAATAAGTATGTCATCGATGAAGACTACCACGAACTTATCGAGGAAGTCCATGAATACTTTGTTCATCATATGCATGAAGAAGGCAGGGGCATTTGTGAGACCAAAGGACATAACTGTATATTCATAAAGACCGTACTGAGTGGTGAATGCGGTCTTAGGAATATCTTCCTTTTTAATCTTGAGCTGATGATATCCTGTCCTTAAATCAATCTTGGAGAATACTTTGGCCCCACAGAGCTGATCAAACAAGTCATCAATCCTGGGCAGTGGATATTTATTTTTGATGGTGATATCATTCAGCTGACGGTAATCCACACACATGCGGAGGCTGCCATCCTTCTTATCAACGAAGATAGCAGGTGATCCCCATGGTGAGGAGCTGGGGTGGATATATCCTTTCTGGAGCATTTCATCAAGCTGTTTCTTTAGCTCCACTAATTCTGATGAAGGCATCTGGTAATACTTCTTATATAACGGTGTGGTTCCAGGCAAAAGATCTATTGCAAACTCGAGCTCTCGATCTGGTGGCATGCCTGGCAGTTCTTCTGGAAATACACCAGGAAACTCACTGACCACAGGAATTAATTCCAACTCACCAGCCACAGCGGTGAAGACCATTTCTTTCTTGGGTATGCTTCTGTGAGCATATAATTTGGTAGCCTGCCCCTTCTGACTGGTCAAAGTGACTTCTCGGGTCGCGCAATTTATGCATACTTGATATTGGGTCAACCAGTTCATACCCAAGATAACATCCAACTTTACAGACTCAATGATTATCAAGGAAGTTGGAAAACAGACCCCGTTGATATTGATTTCCAGATTACGGCAGACCAGGTTGCTTCTGATCAAAGACCCCGGGGATTGTACCAGCATATTCTTGCCCAAAAGCGAACAAGGAAATTTGTTTTGGGCAACAAAACTCCGCGAAATAAAAGAGTGGGAAGCCCCAGAGTCAAATAAAATTACGGCGGGTATGTTATTAATAGAAAACATACCAATGACTACTTCGGGGTTCTCTTGGGCTTCATCTGCGGAGAGGTGATGAACGTGCCCAGTGATGTTTTGCTGGGTAGGGCATGACTCCATAAAGTTGACTTGTGGCCTGAATGGGGGCATTTGTCTTGCCGTTCTTGGGACACTGCCTGGCATAATGTCCGGTTTGCCCACAACTAAAGCAAGAATTGTTGCGCTGGCACTCTTCTCGAACCGGGTTGGTCACGACATTCTTGACTTGTGTGTTGGTCTTGTTAACATTCTGTTGCCAATTGGGCTTGTATTCCACTTGAGTATGCTGCTAGGTACGACCCTTTTGCACTGGCTGACCTTCCTTCGTTGGCTCGAACTTGCGCTTGTGATCATTGTTGGCAGGCCTGTTGCCTGATACGAGCTTGTGCTCCCTTTCAGCAATGAAAGCCTTGTTTACCAGAGTTTGGAAATCCGGGAAATCAAATATACTGAGGGTACATCGGAGTTGCGGGTTTAATCCCCCAAGAAACCTGTCAATCTTTCTTTCTTCGGTGGCCACGTCATAAAGGGAGTAACGGGCCAGATGATTGAACTTTTGCAAATATTCACCCGCAGACTGATTTCCTTTAAGGAGCGCGAGAAATTCATGCTGCTTGACCTTCATAATTCCAGTAGGAATATGATATTTCCAGAACTGATCCTTGAATTTTGCCCAGGTGATTTCTTCATCAGCAGGCCACATGGCTTTCCCATTTTCCCACCATATGGCAGCAGCGCCTTCAAGATAATGAGTTGCAAATGGAACTTTATCATCATCTTTAGTACGAGCAATCTCAAGCTTCCTCTCAATGGTTCGCAACCAATCATCTGCATCCAAGGGATCAATAACCTGACTGAAACTCGGAGGCTTGGTCCTCCGAAAATCTGACAGCTTGGAGTGGTGACCGTTCTGATTTCCATTCCGTCCAACTACGGCTTGCACACTTCTTAATATTTCAATCAGATCATTATTCCTTCTTTCCTCAAACATATGCATAATTTGCTCTGTGGAGGGCAGATTTGGTGGTGGAGGCTGTGGTGGAACGTACGGCTCGGGGGAGTGTCCTGCCTGTCGTGCGGAACGACGAACAGGAGTATCCGCACGAGTGTCGCTACTGCTGCCTCCCCGCGTCATCCTATTGTGGATTTTTCCCAAGACAACGCAACCAAGATGAGAAACATCCAAAATAAATTGGGGAAAAGCCAGCAACAAATCCCGAGAGAAAACGAAATAACAAAGAAAATACGACGAATAAAATAGAGTTCCAACATAATTATACATAGACTCGTACATGAAAGATAAACATCATGCCAGGTTCAACTACTCTCATACAGGAAACGAAACATCATGACTCGTACGACTACCTCCGTACATCATCCTGACAATTGCGGGTACTCAGAAGCTCTACTGCTCTGCTGGTGCTTCGGGGTCCTCTCCTGAAGCGGACTCGGATCCTGAACTGACGTGGTTAACTGAAACCTCCGGGTTAAAGGTAACACGACGACGCTGCCTCGAGGGCTCTCCCTCCGGGGCAGGTGCAGGGTGAAGCATCGGGGCTACAGGAGTAGTGAGAAGTGAAACCCACTCAGCAGGAGCACTGAGAGGATTCACGGTCGAGGTGCCCGAGCTACTCGGAGGAGTAACTGGTGAAAGGGGTGAACTAGAACTGGGTGGAATATAAGGAGTAAATCCCGTAGAAGATGGAGCAGTAATAGATCTAGTAGAGGCTAAAGCAGTACGAGCACGAGTCAGGTCTCGAGCCAGCTCGTGGATCATAAGATAGCTAGCAGTGATATAACGAGAAAGGTGGCTAGCAACACTATCAGACTCCGGATCAATGATAGGGAAACGGACACGACCATTGTCGTGCAGAGAGGGATAGTAGTAGAAACCTGGGTGGTTCTGCATCCGGACCTCGTTATAACGAAGCTCGACAAGGATCTCGAATGCAGCAAACTGGACAGCCTGAGAAGCGGTAGAAGCAAAACCGCTCCGGGAGGAACGAGTGTAAGTGCTGGAATTGGAACTGGTGCGCAGAGTAACCACTGCGTGATACTCATGCACTGAGTCTGCTAGGCGCTCCCGGTACACACGATAGACTGGGTTGCCACCGAGGGGGTACAGCCGACACCACACGTTACGAAGGAGATGCGGCGACGTGAACGGCATCAGCTACAACTGGCACGGATACGGTACTGGAGCCATCTACACTCACAACCATTAGCGGGTTAGCATAAAAATAAAACGAGTGCATACAATGCAACCACCAGCTACAAATGCTACTGGCACTCAATTTAAACTCGTATCTAACGTCCAGTTAGCACGTCGTAGTCTAGCGTGGCCTACAGTCAGCGTGGCTCTGATACCAAGCGATGTGGCACCCCGGCTCAGAGCGACCGGTTTACCATGCATTGCCAGCCCAGAGATCATGTCTTCTGACAACACACAACATCTTGATACAGAAAACAACCGCTTTATTGATGCTAGCAGATCATAGTTTATATTACAACAGCTGGCGAGGCCAAGCGGCACACACGGTGCGGCTAAACAATATGTACATTATTTAGTGAACATAAAGGGGCCTCCATCAGAACAACTACGCGGCAGCGGAACAACATCGTAGCGGAACTCCATAGCACAGGGACACCGATGTGCACACGATCTAGACTCGGACAGCGCTCCTTTCCAATGAGACTTTCTTGAAATCTGGCATGACATGCCAGGTCAGTACATTGAATGTACTTGCAAGCTCAAAACAAGCATAAACATAATGACAAACAATATCATGATAATTAACCAATTGTTTAATAATGCAACAACATATATCCAACATGTTGTGATCATGATCTCGTGATATAAGCCCCTCGGACTTACTTACCAACGGTGATCGCTCTCGGATCACAAACGGACCAACCTCGTGATCTTGTATCGGGTTACCTTGTAACCAAACTGTGATCTTTCCGGCGATCACGATCATGACCAATACTTGGTCTCAAACGGTGATCTTTCTGGCGATCACAACCATGACCAACACTTGGTCTCCAACATCAAGATGGTCTTTCCACCATCATCAACAGTGCAAAGTTCATAACTTAGTGTGCAAATTTTTTTAAACGTTGACCCATGGTGTGACCTACTTTCGAGCGTGTTCGTCACCGTGGACTCGGCTATCTATAGATTTAATACACTCTGCAGAGGTAGCGCACTGTACCCACACCACGGAACCCATGGCCTCGCACTCCCACTCGAGTGGAATAATGGCATTCCGACGAAACCCCTCCATTGCCATGACACTCTCTAGGCCACTCCGACTCACTCCCCACTGGGCTAGTCCTAGGTGGCCCCGTGTCTACCAAAGACACCAACGGCCACCGTTGTGGCAAAACATAAACGGTCCCAAACGGGACAAGGTACCATATCAACAATGGGCACACAAGGTTATGTCTGCTTACCGGGCCAGGGTACCGCACGCCCATAACCTTCCCTCATTGGAGGCACCGACCAGAGGCATGACAACGGACCGAAGAAAGGCCTCCCATAAAGGCAAATGTGGTTGCACTGGGAAAAACTCGATTCAGTGGCACCATGACCCGGTCAATGATATATTCAAGTTGAGTTATTAGCAGGTTCAACTTAACATGAAAGTAACCGGTGTCATAACATGCCATGCAAGTGCAACACAAACATATGCATCATATATCATCGGAATTAACTAGGTCAACTATATCCACACTAAGCATAGTCATCAACAGCTCATAACACTTCCCTGGTTATGATTAATCATCACTTTAAACAGATTCTTTACTTAGCAAATTTATCATTTTTCTCCTCCAAGAAAATAACTCAAAATAATTACTTATATCCATAACCATATTACTTCTTCATAACAAATATTTCTTCTAGTTACTTAACCAGCTTAGTTAGCTTTAAACTTTCTGTAAACTAAGCATATCAACTTAAGCACGCAACCAAACAGAATATAAATAATATACTAGTGATTTAAATGCATGGATTAAATCTTTAATTCATGTTGAAAAATCACAAATATTGTAATGGCACCATGAAAATGTTGTTGTGGCTTGCCTTAGTGCAGATAAGGTTCACAAACCTCTTGGTGATCCTCAAGACAAGCTTCGCTCTCTGAAAATAATTATAAACACCAAAAGAAAACATCAAGAACCCTTCTGAAATTCACCAGAAAATCTAGACAGCAGTGAAAAATCTCATTTTTGGTGAGCTGCTAGATTTCTTCACAAAGAACACAATGCAAAAAGAATCAATTCATTTGGACTTATGGTTAAAAAGTTTTGGCTGTTTGAAGCTCTCTGGATATAATTAAATTTGAATTTAAATAAAAACAGAACTGGGGGGGGTGACGTTGAAGGGGTAAACCTTGCGGAAGCCACCACTCGTACCGCTTCACGCGCGTACAGAGTCGCTGACTAGTGGGCCCTGTTAGTCAGGTGAGAGGGAGGGGGAAAGGGAAACAGAGGACGGCGCGGCTTCGCCGGAGCACACGCCGGCGGGGAGAGCTTCTTGGCCAGAACGAGAGGGAGGGATCGAAAGAGAAGATGGAGGCGCACCTGCCCTTACCCGTAGGTTAGCTAGCGGTGGTCGGACAGCGTCGGAATCAGCCTCTCTAGCGGAGACAGGAAGCAGAGGTCGCCGGAGATGAAGACAACGGTGACCAGAGGCGACACCAGGGGCTCCAACCGGGCGGAACGGCACCACCGAGGCACGGTGGAGGCTCTGGAAGGGTTGCCCGAGCCTAGGAGGGGCTGATGCTGCGGAGACGACCCGAGGGGATCACCGGCGAGCTCGAGCTCGGGGACGGCGGCCCGCGGCCTGCCCGGCCGGGCTACGGATTTCTAAGAGATCGTGGAGTGTGTGGGAGAAGTGGATGATGCTCGAGGAGGCTCGGGAGGGCTCTATTTATAGTCGAGCATCGAGGGGGGATCGGGCTCCGCCGGAGGACACCTGGATACGGTGCCCAGCGACGAACGGCGTTAGTGAGCGAGGGGGAAGGCGACGCAGCTCACCCGGGAACTGTGGGCGAGCGGAGACGAGCACAGGGGCAAGAGGGTAACGACGAGCACAATGTGCAGTGCACTGTGGCATTGGCCGGACCACGCCCGTGCTCGCTGCGGCGAGCTCCGGTGTCGGCGAGCGCCAGGAGGGAGTTAAGAGGGTCGGGACGATGATGGTGGCGAGGTTTGGCAAGGCTTGGCAGGCGGGGAAGCGAGCACGCGGTCAACAGAAGCGCGGGCGCGACGCAGAGCGCGTCGGCCGTATGCCAGCACGCCTGGACGAACGCGGTCACTGCGTGAACTATGACCTAAGGCGACCTAAGCCCAAACCTCATGCCTGGCATGTAGTTCGTGGTAGGTTTAGAGGTTACCACACTTGGTTTTGATCGCAGGCATAGTAGAATGGATTTCAACTGCCTGGTAAGTTTCTGGTCAGTAACTTTGAGAGCTTACTGTGGTCAAACTACTGAGAGTTCGGAGCTGGTCTTTGGAGGTTAGCAATCATCTACTAAGGTGATGATGCACAAGAAAAATCAGCCACAACATAGCAAGTAAAATGGTAGTTGTTGTAGAAACCACCATTTCTGTCCATAACAGAAGATATTTTCTGTAGGAAAAATATTCCAAAAAGTGATGAAATATTTTTGCTCAGGAAGGTGCCCTAGGGTTCAAAGAATATTTGGGAATTTTCTCATATTTTGTGGGCAAGAAAAATTGGGGTTTCTTTGGAGCACATTGAGCTAGCTAGGGTTTTAGAGAGGGAAATGAATATTTTTCATTTAAGAAAAATATTCAAAATGTTATTTTGAGGTGAACTAGAGAGGAAATGATAGTTAGAGAGGGAAATGAGGCACTTGGGTGAAAGTCAAGGGGTACCCAAGTGTTTAAGTCCATCTGAAAAGATTCAAAACTCCAAATTCAAAATCAAACCAACTGAAAATCAGGCAAATAGAAGAGGGCAAAAACCAGGCTGTCACAATATTATGGAATGCCAGGTTGTTCATGGGATTGGCTCCATGAATTGGTAAAGCCTGTGAATTTGAATTGTAATTCAAATTCAGCGTGCGACTCACACGTACGTGCTTATGGGACAGTTTGCAGATGAAACTCCTTGCTGGTTACTAATGATCGTGGTTGGTTAAGTTAACCTGGAGTCTTCGTTTAAACAGATTTAATCTGGACATTTATCTGCAGTTTATACAGTTTGAAATTAATTGGAATAGCACTATATAAAGGTCCCTCACCCCTAGCCTCAATTGATCATTGTGAGCGGAACCACGGAAAAGGATCGAGGAATAGGGGTTAGACCGTGTGCATATATTTCTTACATTGGTATCATAGCTTATTGAAGTGTTCATTAACTGTGTTATCACCCATCTTTGATGTCAGAAATTTGTTCACAAGACTCAGCACCTTGACAAGGGAAACTTCTCCAAAATCCGATTCCATCCTGAGCATTATTCCACAGACCGTTTCATCCGACTCATATTCCGGAGCCAACGAATCAGTCATCGAGCCAAGAATATAAACTCTAGCAGTCTTGTTGTCCTTGGTGCATTGCTTCAGTTCATCATTGTATTCCTGTTTGTCTTCATCTGTAGCATCCTCTGCTAGCTCGTTAGGCACCCCGATCTCAGGAACATAATCTATATTCTCAGCCGTAAGCAAGAACATAATCTTCCTTTTACAAACCGTGTAATTTGTTCCATCAAGTTTGTAAGCACGGAGTAATTCAGCGAAGACACCATTGAAGCCATTGAAATTCAATATCCATTGATTAGTTGCTTCCTCTGTTACCTTCAAGTTCCTGTCGTGGAGGCCGACATTTGTCGATGTAGATCCTTGCCGCTGACGCGAAGCAGGCCGGCGAGACTTGGTTAGTGCGAGATTGACGTGGCAGAAGTAAGCTGAGCACGGCAGGCTCCCTCCGGCTCGGAAAGGTTGACGGGGAGAACGTCGATGGGGAGCAAAGCGAACATTGGGGAGGAGTCGGTCACGGGCGGTGGCAGGCTCGGCCCGAAGTGGATGGGGGAGGTGGAGGCGCAGGCGCAGCTAGGGCTTGGCACCGCCCGTGACCGACTCCTCCGTTTTGCAGTACGCCACACCCCTCCCGATCAACAGGACCTCGTTTCGACCCTAGGAGGTCCAAGAGAAGTCCGTTTCCTCCGTTTTGCGGTACGCCAGCCCGATGAACAGGATCCCGTTACGACCGTGGCCGGTCGAACAGAAGGCTGTTTCCTCTGTTCTACGGTACGCCAGGCCTCGTTTCGATCGGCTGTTCCGTCCAAGCCGGCTGGCTCCCGATGAACACGACGTATTCCATTGCCTCCCAATGAACAGGACACATTCCGTTGCCTCCCCATGAACACGGCGACGACGCAGTTTCTCCATTCTCGACCGTTAGCTTATCTCCACAGTTTTCCCATTTCCCCCAAATCCCTACATAGCCTCCAAATTCCCTCGCGTGGCGCTGACATTGGGGCAATGCGGACGAGTGGTGCTAATGGTTTCGGTGCGGCTGCTTCTGCTTGTATCGCCGCCACGACAGCGGTCGCCGCCGAGCACTTGCCTAAGGTCATCAGAATGCAGGTGTACTACGGATTCGAATCGTCCTGTCAGGTTCCAATCTATCCCGATCTTTTATAGCATGTCCAAAGTATGGCTCCTTGTTGAATCCGTCCTGAGTGACCCCCCCCCCCCAGGAAAGCGATCTGCCACTGGATCCGGAGCTTGACTCCAGACTCCCGCAACACGAGTTCGACTCCGAGTTTTGCGCCACCGAGAAGTACCAAAAGCTGAGTTGTGTGCACGGGCACACTCCCGCTCGACGTGTATGCACGGAGGCTGGCGGTTTCCCAGTTGCCCCTTAGAGGTTAGTGCTAATTAAGTTCATCATTTTACTTCAGTTAATGCCACCGCTCATCCAGAATACTATTTAACATTGGCAGGGATATGAGGCTTGTGCCTTTGTTAACTGGCTGGATGACGAATGGCATGCCAGGGCTCAGAGTGTTATCACCAAGCTCGCAGAAGATAATGTAAAGCTGAAGAAGAAACTGGCTGATCTGGAATGTACAATCAGTGCGATGAAGCAAGAAAGAATCAATCACAAGCAACAGATGAAAGTAAGAGACAAGAAGGAACTAGCATGTGTAGGTGTGGTTGTCGCATTAGCCATGTTCCATGCGCTGTTTGCAATGATGATTAGGGGTTTTGTTTGACAGTATTGCTAAAGCACATCTAGATGTGCTCTAAGTAATGCACATCTAGGTCCTATGCCATTGATGTTACACGAAGATTCGTGAAGATATTTTTCTTTTCCTTTCTAGTTTGATTATTACTGGCTTTATCAATAAGAAGAGCTCAATGTATTGCTTGCCAACTGTCCTACTCCGTTCGTACCGGTACCGGTGCATAATCCCAAAAGTCATTCCTTGTTTTTGTCCTAAAAAAGGAAACCAGCCAAATAGCCAATAGGAGTCCTGCGCAACCCCGGGAATTTGGAGCGACTGGGTACAAATAATTGCGGTTGATTATATCAACGGTTAGATAATACGTCAACCCCTGCTTCAATTGGCAGTTCCTCTTCTCTGCATACCCGGCTTAAGTGTCCACCATCTTCATCGTCCGCGGTAGGCTGCGCTACACACTGGCACACACTCTGCACCCATGTCGAGCGACGGCGAGGACGACAGTTCGGCCAGCAATCTGGCGCCCGATGATAGGTCAACATCGGAATCATCCCGCTCGTCTTCCATGAGTCCGGCGTCGAGCCCAGACCTTGATTATATCTGGTTCATGGAAGGACGCCGCCTCCGGAGTCGTCAGACGACAACCAGATGAACGAGGAGCCGTCGGAGGACGAAGAAGAGGATGACGACGATGATGAGGAGGAATGGTCGAACGAGGAGGAGGACAATGATGACAGCAACGACGATGACGACGGTGGCGGCGATGAAAAGCCAACGGTCAGCAGCAAGAAGCGTCCTCGCCAAGACGATGTTGCGGGGCCATCCAACAAGAACAACAAGAAGAAGAAGGACTAAATTAAGCAGACTATATATATCTCTGTTTATCCTGTCAATCACATCGCAGACGGTTAGCAATATGTATTCGACAGAGATCTTCTACATTATCGCCAATAGGTTGGTTTGTTGAACTGTGTGCCCTGACGAGCACACAATTCACAAAAAAAGACCGTATGGGCTGTCTATAACGATCACACACAATTCTGATTACCGACCTGTTTGCCGGGTATCGCACACATCTTCTTACGCCGAATTGTTTGTGTTCACCTCACTCATCGCAAACAGTTCATCGGAGTGAACTGTATGCCGTATATCGCACACACCTTGATCTGGCTGCCCGTTTCTGTTGTTCTTTCTCATCGCCAACAGTTCGTACAGATCAACCATATGCCCTTCATCGCACATGCAACTAAAATCTGAACTGTGTTTGATGCATCCGTCATCGCAAACATTTTATACATTTCTGACAGTTTTCATACAGCACTATTTGCGATTATTGCATCGCACACAGTTTCTCGAAGGGTCTCTGATCGTAGTGTCATGTTAGCAGCATTCTACAGTAGTGTGTATCCCGCCTTGGGTGTGTGCATGTGTTGTGGTGGCGTGCGTTTGTACTTGGGTTGTGGTTGATCATTGCTTTATATATAAAGCGGGGCGAAAGCCTTTTTCGGTAAACAAAGTAGGAGAGTAGCGATTCTCAAACAGTGTGATTCATTCATATTAACTGGGACATTATCTTAACAATACCTTGTTTCAACATGTATAAAGAACGACAAAGCAGAAAAGTACCATTCCGAAAACAATGCAACTGATTCATATTAACAGAGACATTATCTTAACAATACCTTGGTTAAACATGTAGAAAGAACTACAAAGCAGGACAATACCATTTCTAAAGCACTGTATCTGATATATAATAACAGAGACATTATCTCAACAATACATTTCTTAAACATGTACTCCCACTGATCCCTAACAGAAATGGTACTCCTGCCGATCCCTAACAAGTGTTGCAGTTTTGAACTAAGATTCAGTAGTTAATTCCAAGAGTGGCATTGCTGAATTCACCAGTGGCATTAGATTAACAAAAAGCATAAACAGTTCCAGGGGAGAGTGGGCGCAACAGCACCATGTGCTTCCATCTACTTATAAAGGGGGTGATGCAGAGTTTGTTGTAACAAAGCAACAAGCATCATGTCTAGGTTGGTCCCATTTTTCTCACTTAATGGGAAAAGACAGCAATACAATAGCTTCAATTCGACATTTATTTAAAACAGTACCACTACAAGTAGCAAGCATCTCAAAGCACACTACACAATCATGTGGATGAAGGCCGGTACTGACCTTTCATGAGGCAGACAAGATCAAATATGATATGCCAACACGAATAGGAAACCCAGTCTTGTTTTGTGTAGTTCAACTAAATCAAGCAAAGTTGTCGGTGTGACGTTTAAGTTGAACTGCACAGAACACTCTTAAAACAGAAGTGTTTTGCATAGTGAAGCAAAAGGTCGCAATAGCAATGAGTTGAATAGATACCCCTGTTTTCAGAGATAAAAAAGAAACAATTACATGCCAATAAAGGAGGATGAATCATATGGCCACAAAAAGAAGCATCTACCTTATCTTGATGGAAAACAAAGTAGGGCAATAGCATTTCTAAAACGGTTGCATTGATTCATATTAACAGAGACATTCTCCTAAAATAACATTTGTTAAAAATGTAATTTACTTTTAACAGTGGCATTGCTTCAATTTTCCAGCGGCATTCTTAGATTAACAACAACAAAATAGTTTTATGGCACATGCCAGCACCATGTGCGTCCATATGTATAAATGGGTGATGCAAAGTATGTTGCCAAGCAACATATCTGCGTTGGTCCCATATTTGTTCTCTTTGAACCTTTTTCCTATGTGAGGGAAGCAAATCTAGTCCTGCACAAACTACCCGACCCCCCAGTTTCTTTCCTTTTTCAACAAAGAGATCGGTTCCTTACAAATGTGTGTACTGGGTTACCCTGTTTTTCCCTTTTCGACCAACAAAGCGGCTGCATGGCCAGTCTATACTACTTTCCCTCCCTCCTTTCCTCACTGAACCACGTCCTAGATTCATGCTCCACCCCAACCCCTTCTTTCCTCTTTGAACCAAGACCTAGATTCGACTACAGAATCGAAAAAGATCTGCATGCAGCTAGAGCAATGACGGTTTCAAAGAAAGTTATACCTTAGGGTCATCGGGATGTGGCTAGGCGTGCGGCGCGAGGCTGGATCTTCCCACACTATGTACGACAGTGAGGAAGAAGGGGTCGGAGGCCCTCCCGCACCGGCTCTGGGTGAAAGAGAACAGCGCAGCCGACAGTGGATTGCCTCCCTCATCGAAGGTGACAGAGTGATCGCTGCACCTCCTCCCCTTCCCGGTGCGATGGGATCCGAATGGCTCCTTCACCAGCTGTGAGGGGGGAGAGAGAGACAGAGGCCAACACGGTCTTGTTTAGATCTAGTGAAGAGGGTGAGAGACTGTGAATACAGCAAACCCTAGCAAAGGAACGCTAAGCCTCCAGCTTGTATATATATGTAGTGCAACAAGAGTGTGAAGAGTGCAAACCCTAGCGAACAAGTGCTGAGGCTCCAGCTTATATAGTACTCATGTATAGTACTAATATAGTGGAGCAGTTTCGTTTTCTCTCCATAACAGCCGTTTTAAATTGTGTACGAAACGAAACTCTTTATTTAACATACCCGTGAAGAAAACTATTACGATCAACTAACGATCCACGCGTCCTGGTCGCACTTCCTATCCTTCACGTGCGGTACACTACCCTCCGTTAAGTGAACAACCACACACGCGCCAAATTATCGGAAAGGCGTGAGAGTGTGTACAAATAAAGAATTTTAATTTCAATTATTGGAATGTGTGAGAGTATGTACAGTTTGCCCTCTCTCAATAATTATGGTTTGTTGTGTTCAGCCTAAACTCGGTCAAACTTTACAAAGTTTGACTTCAGTCAAATCTAATATGCAGAGTAAATAAAAACGGAGGGGTACTACCTCTATCCGGGTTTTTAGTCCACACCATGTTTTTAATCAAAGTTTGACCACATATTTAGTTAAAAGGTGGACAAATAAAATTATAGGGTAGCTGAAGACAAAGTTGTGAGAAGGCTTAGAAATCAATACAAAACATTTGATCTTAGTGCCAAGTCGATGCTTCTTCGAGGAAACATTTTGTTCATATCCAATTGTGTGATAAAATTGCACCAACGTTAATGACTGCTCAAAGATGAACTGATGAAGGATATTGTCTTTGTGGTAACAAGCAAATAGCATTGATGGAAGACAACCCGTTCTTCATTGAACATTGATCAGCTTCACCAGCCGATGCAACCATGAGACGCAACCATGAGCATCGATAGCTCATCAATTCTGGCATCATGTTCGGGTCAGGCACAAATGAAGTTTGATAATCCTCACTGTGGTTTGTTTCTTCTCGGTAATCAAGCTCAAGAAAGGAAGAACTGAGCAAAACTGGCCATCCAATTTTGTGCAGTTCCACTAAAATTGAGGAAGACATGCCCGGGTATGGAAATATGCATCCCTGTTTGCAAAAATATAGAAAATGATATTTAAGTAGTGTGGTTTCTTTGTTTTAGCAGAGGACGGTGCGCATCGGCTTCCTCCATCGCCGACGGCGACAACGTCAATGCTGGACCTCCTCACCTCCCACAACGGACGGGATTCGCCGGATCTGTGACCACCGATGAGGATAGAGATATAGTGGACACTGTCATCTTGTTCAGACTGGCAAGAGGCCCATGCGTTGCACGGAACATCAAGATGCATTTATACGAGTTGTTTATCTTGTGGGAGACAAAGATGAACGAGGGAAGGCCTTATCTGCAAATGTGGAGAGGGGTGCGAGTATCTTTTTGCAAAATTGCCATAGTTTGCTTTCTATCCCTTGGATATAGATCGGACCGTCTATATAGCAGGATGGCAGGCACACCATCGTCACCAACTCAATTTTGATAAGAGTAGATATATATAGTAGAGATGTAGAGATAGAGATATGGAGAAGGTGAGAGAGCGAGAAGCAATAAACCTGTCGGATTTCGGGTTCCGGCAAAACCCTTGAGGTTCGAACACTGGGGTGCGCATGAAGACCTCTCCTCCCCCTAGTATTCTCCCTCACCGCGATCTCAAGGCTCAGCGCGTCGAACTCGCGAAACAAAGGGACACAAGGTTTATACTGGTTCGGGCCACCGATGTGGTGTAATACCCTACTCCAGTGTGGTGTGGTGGATTGCCTCTTGGGTTGAGCATGAACAGTTACAAGGGAAGAACAGCCTCCTGAGGAGAGGTGCTCTTGTGCTTGGTGAGTTTGTGTGGATGAGGATGATCTAAATAGCCCAAGATCAGTTGCCTCCTACTGTGGTGGCTAGCCCTATTTATAGAGGCCCTGGTCCTCTTCCCAAATGCTAGCGGGAAGGGATGGAACAACGGCCAAATTTGAAGGGAGACAACTAGTACAAGTTATCCTGACTAAAGGTGGTCTTCGCCTGCCAAAGGCTCTGGTGGTGACGCCGTCCTGGGCTCCACGGTGACCTTCGTCTTGCCATCCTGCTGGTCTTGGTCTCGTTGCAGACGGCTTGAAGAGCCGCTCCTCAAAGACGCCAGGCTCTTGGGGTTGTCGCTTGGATGCTCTTTTGGCAATGTCGTCGGCCTCCTTGTTGGTGCCGCGGGGCACATGCTGCAATTCTAGGCCCAGGAACTGCTTTTCCATTCTGCGTACCACTGCGAGGTATGCCTCCATGTGCTCGTCCCTCGGCTCGTATACCTTGTTGGAGAAGTTTACGAGAAGCTGCGAGTCACCCCTGATGGTGAGGCACTTCACCCCCAGGGCCACCGCAGCCCTGAGGCCAGCTAAGAGGCCTTCGTACTCCGCGATGTTGGTGGAGACCTTCTCGCCCTGCTGGAAGCAGAGCTGCACGGCATAGTAGAGCTTGTCCTGAGTGGGCGAGATGAGCACTGCTCCAGCCCCCGCACCCTGGCGTGCAAACGCGCCATCGAAATACATAACCTAGCCATCTGGCGCTTCACTTCCCGGCGAGAGGGATCGATCCTCGCCTGCTTCAAGCCCCGGGGAGTCCGTCCATTCTGCCACGAAGTCGGCGAGCGCGGCTCCCTTGATGACCCTGGTTGTGCTGAACTCCAGCTAGAATGCCTGCAGCTCGATGTTCCATTCAGCGACTCTTCCGGCAGTGTTGGGGCTCCTGAGTACCCTCTCCAACGGGCAGACGACCTTGATTGGGTGACCTTGGAAGTAGTGCCGCAGTTTTCGTGAGGCCACCAAGAGCGCGAGCAAGAGCTTCTGAGGCATGGGGTACCGTGCCCTTGCATCCCACAGTACCGTGCTGACAAATACACTGGGTGCTCGATGAGGGCGGGTGCACCGACGGGGCCTGCGTCCGTTGGGGGTTGAGGCGCCTCCTGAGGTGATGGAACCCCCAGAGCCTGGTCGCTTATTGGGGCCTCTGCAGGCCCAAGGACGCTATCTTGCTGGGCCTGGTCATTCGCTGGCGTTGTTGCAGCCTTTGCGGCGCCCTCCGGGTCTTGTATCTCCCCAGCTGGGGGTGCGGCACGGCGCGACGTATCCTTGGCCTAGCGTTCTTCCTGAACCGCCACTAGAGCCGCGCTGGCGGAGTAGGGAGTGGCGGCAAGGTAAAGCACCAGGGGCTCAAGAGGGCGGGGCTCCACCATCACCGGAGGGCTGGTCAGGTATCTCTTGAGGTCTCGAAACGCTTGGTCAGCCTCCGGGGTCCACTCGAACGGGCCCTTCTTCTTCATTAGCTTGAAGAATGGTAGGGCGTGCTCCCCCAGCTTGGAGATGAAGCGCCGCAGTGAGGTCACGCAGCCGGCAAGCTTCTGCATCTCCTTGAGAGTTTGTGGTGGGCTCATGTCTTCTATCGCCTTGACCTTCTCCGAATTAGCCTCGATCCTCCTGTGGGACATGAGGAATCCCAGCAGCTTGCCGGAGGAGACACCAAACACGCATTTCTCGGGGTTGAGCTGCAAATCCACCTGGTGCAGGCTTGCGAAGGTCTCCTCCAGGTCTTGAATCAAAGTCCTCGCCTCCCAAGACTTTACCACAATGTCGTCGACATAGGCTTCTGCATTCCTCCCGAGCTGCTAACCCAGGGCGATATGCATCAGCCGTTGGAAGGTCCCGCCTGTGTTGCGCAGCCCGAATGGCATGCAACTATAGCAGTACACCCCGCACGGGGTCAGGAAGGCCGTCTTCTCCACATCCTCTACTACCATCTTGATCTGGTGATAGCCTGAAAACGCATCCAGGAAGCATAGCAGGTCGCACTCGGCGGTGTAGTCGACGATCTGGTCGATGCGCGGAAGCGGGAACGAGTCTTGGGGGCAGGCCTTGTTGAGGTTGGTGAAGTCGACGCACATGCGTTCTTTCCCGCCTTTCTTTGGTACAACGACGGGGTTCGCTAGGCACTCTGGGTACCGAACCTCATGGATGACACCCGCTGCCTCCAGCTTCCGGGTTTCCTGGACGATGAAGGACTGCTTATCCGTGGACTATCACGGCGCCTTCTGCTTCACTGGGCGCACATTGGGGCACACCCTCAAGTGATGCTCGATCACCCCTCTTGGGACCCCTACCAGCTGTTTGGGTTCCCAGGTGAATACTTCTTTGTTTGCACACAAGAACCTTACCAATGCCTCCTCTTGATCCGGGTCGAGGTTGGCGCCTATGGTGAAGGTGGCTCCTGAGGACCCATCTTCCTTGACTAGCACATGCATGGTTTCGGCCCGATCTTGAGTGAACAACTGCTTCTTCTTTGCTGGCGCGGCCTCCTTAACCCCAGGGGTGGCCTCGGTGGCCGGTCGCGCTGCTGCGATGGTTTTGAGGGCAGACTTGAGCATCGTCAGAGCCTCCTTGGTGTCTCCAACTACGGTGAGGACGTCCTTGCTCCCGGGCATCTTCATGAGGTTGTAGGTTGGATGGGTTGCCACCATAAACCGAGCCAGAGCCTGGTATCCGAGAATAGCGTTGTACGGGAGGCCAGTGCGGGCGATGTCAAAGTCGATCAGCTCGGTGCGGTAGTTGTCACAAGTGCCGAAGGTCATAGGAAGGCGGATCTGCCCCAAGGGGTTGGTGGAGCCGCCGCCAACCCCGGAGAAAGGCTTGCTGGGGCGGAGCCGCTCGAGCGGTACGTGAAGGAGGCTAAAAGCTTCCACAGAGAGCACGTTGAGGCAGGCGCCTCTGTCGATTAGGGTCTTGGTGACAGCTACACTGGAGATGGTGGGCGTGCAAAGCATTGGGAGCACGCCCGAGCTGACGGTGGTGACAAGGTGATCCCCCGAGTCGAAGGTCAGGTCGGCCTTGGGTGCCGCCTAGCCCGGGGGAGCTCCCTGTCGCACGGAAGCGGCGCCAATCTGGCGAAAGAATGGCTTGGTGTGACGGTCCGAGGGCGGCGCTTGCGAGCTGTCGAGGAGGCTGCGACAGCGAGGGGCGCCGGTGCTGCGAAGCGCGCAGCAAAGAGGCCGCACAGGTCCTCCCAAGATGCCACCGTGGATTCTGGGAGGTTGAGCAGCCAGGCACGCGGTGCACCAGTGGGGGCCATGGGAAGCCAGTTGGGCATGACCCTGTCGTCGCCCCCGGCCTCCTGGACGGCCTCTTCATATGCTAGCAGGAAGGCCGACGGGTCCGTCGTGCCGTCATAACGCGGCGGCATCTCCGGTTTGAACTTGGGCGGCCACCGCGCCCGCCGCAAGGCGGGGGCAAAGGCTATGAGCCCCCGGGCCCCGCCGTGGACATCCGTCATCCCAGCCGGAAGAGCAACGCCGGCCATGGGGGCGAGACGCGACGGTGGCAGAGCGTGGATTGACGGGGGGAGAGCTTCAACGCACCCCTACCTGGCGGCCAAATGTCGGATTTCAGGTTCCAGAAAACCCTTGAGGTTCGAACACTGGGGTGCGCACGAAGACCTCTCCTCCCCCTAGTATTCTCCCTCACCGTGATCTCAAGGCTCAGTGCGTCGAACTCGCAAAACAAAGGGACACAAGGTTTATACTGGTTCGGGCCACCGATGTGGTGTAATACCCTAATCCAGTGTGGTGTGGTGGATTGCCTCTTGGGCTGAGCATGAACAGTTACAAGGGAAGAACAGCCTCCTGAGGAGAGGTGCTCTTGTGCTTGGTGAGTTTGTGTGGATGAGGATGATCTAAATAGCCCAAGATCAGTTGCCACCTACTGTGGTGGCTAGCCCTATTTATAGAGGCCTTGGTCCTCTTCCCAAATGCTTGCGGGAAGGGATGCAACAACGACCAAATTTGAAGGGAGACAACTAGTACAAGTTATCCTGACTAAAGGTGGTCTTCGCCTGCCAAAGGCTCTGGTGGTGACGCCATCCTGGGCTCCACGGTGACCTCCGTCCTGCTGGTCTTGGTCTCGTTGCACAAATATGGAAACCTTTGCCTGATGCCTCGGGACTCCTCGCCTGCGCTTGCCTCTTTAGCACCAAAGCGGAAACGAGGACCCCTGGCCCTAGTCGTCATGGCTTGTGTCACAGAAACCTCGCGAGGTGCCCCTTGCCTTGATCTCTCCGCCCCTCGCGAGCCAGCCTGGTGAGGCCGCCCCCGAGGAGGTCTTGCGTCATCTGCCTCGCGAGGCTTGGCCCCTCGCGAGGGTCTTGAGTGTTTGCTGATGAAGATGGGCCGTACATTGCCGCTGGTGGAGCCACGTCGTGGGCCGCAGGCAGGCAAGTCTGGGGACCCCCGTTCCCAGGACGCCGGCAAAACCCTGTCAAACAAGAGGATATATATACAATGGAGTAAAAAATCTCTCCATGGCAGTGGTTTTAAATAGAATACGTGTGTTCCCGGAAAAAAGAAACGAAAACTGGCGGAGAAATCTTTTTTTAACGTACCAAGAAAGAAAACTCAATCAATAACTCGCCCCTCCATTATAGGTCGCGTTTTGTATCACTCATGCGTGGTCCCCGACCTTCTATTATTAGGTGAAAAAATTAAAGGGTCGAATTATTACGTACGTAGGCTGCCTCTTCGTGTACAAATGCGCTCCATCGTGTACTCACATGTATGTCGGAGGTAGAGTGAGTGCATGTACTTTTCTTCTTGTACGTAGTACTCCATTTATCTCACTTCATATTGTTTCCCACTCCTATGATATTCCTATCCTAGGAACAAAATGAGGCGGTACTAAGTTTGTGTGTGTGTAGGGAGAACGAGACATCGATGTTGTGTACGAGTAGTCGCGAGAGTCGTCACTATGTGAGTCAGCGGGCACGCACAAATAGACATGCATATCCATGTTTATGTAAAATTCTTATTTTCATCTCCATCTCCATCTCCATGTCCAATCATATTTTCCAACTGGCACATTATTTACGTTATTAATTACGAAGGAATATTTATGTACGTCCAGCCTGACTGCCCTGGCCAACCCGAACCCACTTCATCACCCACGAGCGGTTCTCGCCTAAAACGGTTAGTGCCGCATTCATGCCCGGCCAGAGCAGATGCGACCTCTCACTGGCGCCGGCATTGAAGCGGCGTGCCGGTCGAGGGAGCGCCGCCCGCACCGCTTCCTGGTGCATGCGACTACTCCGTGTTCAAATGTCTCCACGGCCAGCCACAACATGCATGTGAAAAAGTTCTTGGGAGTCCATGCTACAGCTAGTTGTCCTCCCCCTTGTCGATGTCAAAACCGGCGGATCTCGGGTAGGGGGTCCCGAACTGTGCGTCTAAGGTCGATGGTAACAGGAGACAGGGGACATGATGTTTACCCAGGTTCGTGCCCTCTCTAAGGAGGTAATACCCTACTTCCTGCTTGATTGATCTTGATGAATATGAGTATTAGAAGAGTTGATCTACCACGAGATCGTAATGGCTAAAACCCTAGAAGTCTAGCCTGTATGATTGTGATTGCCTCTACGGACTAAACCCTTCGGTTTATATAGACACCAGAGGGGACTAGGGTTGTACAAAGTCGGTTATAAAGAAAGGAATCTTTATATCCAAACGCCAAGCTTGCCATCCACGCCAAGGAGAGTCCCATCCGGACATGGGTCAGAGTCTTCGGTCTTGTATCTTCATAGCCCATCAGTCCGGCCCATGTCCAACAGGCCGAACGCCCGAGGACCCCTTAATGCTGGACTCCCTCAGTAGCCCCCGAACCAGGCTTCAATGATGAGGTGTCCGGCGCGCAGATTGTCTTCGGCATTGCAAGGCGGGTTCCTCCGCCGATGACTTCAAAGCACCTGACTTCAAAGAGCTCTATTCGGCCTTCCATTTAATATCGTACCCATCGGCTTCTGTGCATCCATAGCTTCAGCTTCCACGTGTCGAGCGAATACGAGAGGTCAGGGTATTTTTTGCACATAACACCCCGACCATTGTAAGAAAGGCGTCTATTTAAAGAGATTGGGTCTCAGATCCATTCCACACCAAGCGGAAAATCCTCAGAGCTTGCTAGGAGAAACCACTCCAACATGGCTAGCGCTCCCAGTTCTTCCTCCCGCCCCCACGGCTCCGAAAAAGGTGATTGGGAAAGATGCTCCATATCCCACGATCGGCTGGTGAAGCTGCAAACGCAGGGATTTCTTATCCCCGCGGATCTAGTCCCTGTTCGGGCAGGATTGAGCTCCTTCAGCGGCGGGGCTCAGGCGGAGAATTTCCCCAATCCATCCAGGGGGGAACGAGTGTGCTTCGTTCCCTACTTGTTAAGAGGTGTCGGATTTCCAATCCATCCTTTCCTCCGAGGACTTCTGGAGTATCACGACCTCCAACTGCACAATCTTACTCCTGCCTGCATCCTGCACATCGCGGGCTACGTTGCTCTTTGTGAGCTATTCCTAGGTTGTGGGGCCCATTTTGAGTTATGGAGGAAACTATTCTGCCTCGTCCCTCGCAACCAAGGGGGATCGATATTCAAAGTGGGCGGTGCCGAGGTATGGCGCATCGCCGGGACCGGATACCTGTCCGGCACGCTGAATAAGGCGTCCGAAGAGTGGCCTTCCAAATGGTTCTATATTGAGGACGTCGCTCGTCCTAACCCAGTCCGAATGGGTCTTCCCGAATTTTCGAGCGCTCAGTCGAAGAAACGCCACAGCTGGCACCCTCGGAGCCTCGAGGAGGAAGATAGCGCGGATGTCCGTCAATTAATGGGCAAGATAAAGACGCTCGCCCAGTTCGTATTATCAATAATCAAGGTAATGGCAACTTCCATAGTGCGGGGGGTGCAGCCACTCCAATACAGAGGGCTTCCCGTGTGGCACTACAATTGGGAAGATGACGCCTCACGTCCGGACACCCCAGCCGCTTTGGCCAAAATATTGGCCGAACTGTACAAAGGGGGGAAAGAGGAGTTCACTTGTGTTAAACATCGAGATGAATTTTCCATGTACAGTCCTCCTAGCTGGGTGAGGTCTAATCCCACCACTTTACTCAATCCTCTCCCTGAGTCACTTTCAATGGACATTAACCCATCCATTAGTAACAGGAGTAGCAGAAGGTTACCGAGGGGAACCATAGCCCCGCCCCACAGCCAGAGGATCACAACCGGGACCTTGACCCCGGATTTGAAGAGGATCCGGACATATTTGTGGAGCTTGAGGATGGAGTGTTCTATCAGGCGAGCTATGATGGCACGGAAGTAGCCATCACCGCCGACTATCCCGGCCTCCTCCCTGCCTCGCATGTAAGTGATCAAGAGACACCTTCTTCGAAAGTGTTTCCTCATTACGCCTCACCCACCGCACTATTTTGTGCTCCAAAGGGGAGGCGCCCGACGTCTCAAGGTGCGCCAGAGGCATCTCCTAAGAGAGCGGCGCTTGCGCCGAGCAAATCTTTGAAGAGGAAGGCAAACGACAACACAGCAGAGCCTTCATCAAAGAGGTATGGTTTTTTATTCATGCCCCCTGGCAGTCACATCAGGAAAAGCGTTCGCTGGACTATGTCCGGGGATCCTGCCGACCGCGCCTCCACAAGTCAGGTTCTCGACCCTGCCTTAAAGGCGAGGGCTGATACGGGAGTGACGCCGGATTGTCCTTCGGCAGAGGATTCAGATGATGTATCCGTCACAAACTCTGAAGTGGAAAGCGCCATGAATCATCAGCGCCGGCGGGCCGCTCTTTGCGACCCCGGTTTTACAAAAGAGGCATTCAATGCCTTCAGCTCGGCTGATGCATACATCCAAGCTGCTCGAGACAGGCTTACCAGAGCCACAGACCAGCATTTGAAAGATATGCGGGTAAGTACACATTTGTACAAATCTGATAATTATATACCAATAGCCCCCGAGACTTGAAGCAGTTGATACAACTGATTTAAGGATCATTGTATAACCAGGTGCTCACAGAGAAGAACATCATGTTGTCTCAAGAGCTGGAAAAGTGTCGGACCCAGCTAGCTGCTGCTACCGCCGAACTGGAGAAATCCAAGAAGGCATCGCCTGGTAATGTTCCCCTCCATCGAGAAAATATAATCATATACCAGCAATATTAAAACTTTTTGTACTCGCCATGGCAGGATCGTCAGATCAACTGAAGGAGGCCCTGCAAGTCGCGCAAGCGGGGGAACAAGAGGCCAAAAGGCAACTGGCCGCGGGCGAACGTGTGCTGACACGGGTCAGGGATGAGAAAATTAAGCTGCAGGATTCCAACACCCTACTGGGCGAAGAACTAAAGGATGTGCGAGCCCAGCTGGCGAACTCCGTGAAGGAGAATAAGGGGCTATGAGGCAACATATTTAGTATGCTTTTTGAACTTACCTCCATATAATTCAGCGAGGATAGGGACTGACAGATTTATGTCTGCAGGTATGCTGACTGGCCCTCCCGAAGAGGAAATATCTGGATCTCAAGGCGACCTGCTACAAGAGCTGTCCCAAATGCACGAGCGAGCTCGGCAAACAATGCGGAGTGTTGCCAAGGCTTTATGGCCATCCGCCTCCCCTCTAGGAAGTATGGCGGAGCTTGTGGAGCTATTCAAAGGAGCATGGCAGCATATTCGATTATGGAAGATATCAGCCTGAGGAGAAGGTGTGCGGGAGGCCTCGGCCATGGTGAAGACACGGTACACCAAGCTTCATCCAAATTATATGGCCCGGGTTGGACCTCTAGGGTCGGAAGGAAAAGAAATTACCGTTAGTTTGGTATATGACCAAGTAAAAGTAGCCGCAAAATATTCCCAACAGGATTGTAAGTTAGACAGCCTGTTAGACGGTATAGAGGAGGAAATTTTTGAGTCCAAGTGACTATGTACTTTCCTTCATATATTTGTCCCTAGCCAGATTGTAAAACGATTGTCATGGCAGACCTTTTCGCTTTGACCTCTAGACCCGAAGGTGCGGAGTGTTTCCGAATACCTGAGCGGCAAGATAGACCGGGGTATGCGTGGAAACCAGGCGTAGGGGTCATAATTGATTAATAGACAAGTTGTATCCGGCTAGCTATGTTATATTACATTGTAATTGTAAGAAACATCTTCCAGAGAGAATAGTTCCATTAAGGGTTCCTTTCCCTGGGTGACCATGCGTTAATGTGCATGCCCGAACTGTGATTGAGAAATCGCAGTATACGTAACATCTGGTGTCGGTGTACAAAAATAGGGGCTCTCTTTTTTACCCCTCTACTTGTGCACGGGCAGTCAGAGCCGCACCTGCGGCCACAACTAGCAGGGCGAAGGGAGGAAGTAGAAGCATAAGAATACCAGGGCAGCGCTCCAACAAAAAGCACAAGACGGGCAGAGCAACACCAAGACCAGAGGCACAAAGAGCAAGAGGGCGAGGTGGACTCCCCCGGCAAGACCCTTGCCGGGGCGGCCTCTGCAGCCCCGGCAAGAGCCTTGCCGGGGCAGCTTGCCCAACGCCAGCAGAGCGCGCCACCCTTGAGCCCAAGGGTTCCAACACCATCAACCACATCAGAACCAAGGCTTGGGAGGCACCTCCATGGTGGCATGAAGATCTTTGTGAAGATCATAAGCACACAAGATCAGATGAGGACCAGAAAACGACAATCCTCGACAAGATCCTTGCCGAGGAAATCCACGAGACCCCTGGCAAGATCCTTGCCAGGGACGACCACGATGCCCCGGCAAGACCCTTGCCGAGGACACCTGCGGGGCCACAGCCAGACCCACGTCTGCCAAGACTCCACCGCCGTTCCCATATAGCTGCTAGCCCAACCAGTTGGGCAGGCACCTACGTGGCAACGTGCAGCCTCCAGGCCAACTCAGCAAGCACCTATGTGGTGGCATGCAGATCTTCATGAAGACCCTACCACCACGCCATCTCAGCAGCCTACCAGCCTACGTGGCGCTGCATGCCTCGTTGGCCTGGACGCATGTCGGAGCGAGGCGGAGTGGCGACGGACGGGACGGGCCTCGTTGTCATCCCCAATAAAGCAACGGGACACCTAAGGAGCGCATTTAATGCGCCTTGTCCCGTAATGACAGGCGATAAGCTTGTACACTGTATACCTTTCCACCTCCTGTGTGCCACTGTGGCGACCCCTTTTGACTATAAAAGGAGGCTCGAGGCGTACTGGAGAAGGATTCGGATCTTTTGGACTACGCACGCACCACAGCTAGTTTGAGAGCTCAAGAACACTCAAATATACACCAAAGGAGGATTAGGGTATTACGCATCCTCGCGGCCCGAACCTGGGTAAACGATCCTTGTGCTGACTACCAGACCCGCTCTTTGCACAACCCCATGCCCGCCAACCGTAGAAGGGATCCCAGTGATTCCATAGGTGTCGTTTCCACCGACATCTTTGGCGCGCCAGGTAGGGGGCGCAGTTTTGAAAATCTGGTCTAGCAGTTAGTTTAGCAGTCCTTCATCGCCATGGCTCCCAATAAGAAGACGATCACGGCGATTGATTCATCGGGAGCCGAATGGCCCGTACCAGTGCGGGCAAGTGGTGGGGCAGTCGCGGACGGAAGCCGAGGCGCGGCCCGCGAACACCCACATCGCTCTGGCAGTCAAAGCCTGGCGAGCAGCGTCGTTCGTGCGCGAGACGACGGGCCGCACGCCGCCAAATCCAAAGACGGAGCCGGGCCCCCCGCATGCGGCACGGGGCCCTCCAAGGACGGCGTCGTGCCACCCATGGGCGGTGCGGCGACTTCCAAGACGCCTACGCCGGCGCCCACGACGCGCTCTTCCCAGGTTGTGCGCGATGAGCAGCTTCACCACGCTGGTGACCCCTGGCGCTGCCGTGGGAAGAGTCCTGCGCCTCATTCGCAGGACGTAGAAGGCCAGCATGCACGCCGAGGCGCCGGCGAAAATGGCGCACAGCCGCAAGGCCGTGATAGAGCTCCTTCTAACGTGGTTAGAAGTCGGAGCGCGTCACGGTCCACGCAGCTTTCGCCGCCACCCACACCAGCAGAAGCTTTGGCGCGCGCGCAGTTGCTCCTCAACTTTCCTCCTGCTGCGGAAAAGCTCTACGAGTGGAGAGCCACCATCCGGAGCCTCGTCGGCGTTGCCAACAAAGATGAGCCGCGACCAGCGGGGCCCTCAGGCCGGCGCTCTGTCGAGCCACCACATGCCAGTGGTGGAAGGACCGGAGGTGCTGCGGCTACGGTGCACTCTCCTCCCCCACGTCAGCTACCGCGGGTGCCGGTCCGTCGTGATGACGCTTGTGATAACATCTCCATAGCGTCGTCCCACCCACGGACCCACTGCGATCAGCGCCAAGTTCTTCGGGAGCGAGCCCATGATGACGCTCGAACTACCATCGAGCAGCGGCGCGAAGCGCGCCATCAGTCAGATAGGCGAGCGGGACCCACTACGGACCACCCAGCTCCGGGGTGCTCCGGTGGCCTACCTTACAAGGTGGGTTGCCCAGCCTTCACCCGTGAGTTGCGGTAGTTCTAGTGGCCCTCCCACCGCATGTTCAAGCCCGACGTTGGCGAGAAGTACAACGGCAAGACCCACCCGTCGGAGTTCCTCAGCATCTACACCATCGCGATGCAAGCTGCTGGAGCTCGCGACGACAAGGTGCTTGCCAATTACTTCCCGTTGGCACTTAAACCCAATGTCATGTCATTGTTGATGCACTTGCCGGTGGATTCCATTTCTTCTTGGTCGGATTTGTGTCATGAGTTCGTTGGCGCCTTCACCGGAGGCCAGCAAGCTCATGGCCAGGCAAGCGATTTGCATATCATCCCCCAGAAGGAAGGTGAAACCCTGCGCAAGTACATACAGAGGTTCAGCCGGGTGCAGTACAACATCCCAGATGTTCATCCCGCCGCTGTGATCAGCGCATTCCATCAGAATGTGCGCAACCGCAAGATGCATGAAGATCTGGTGATGAACAAGGTCAAAGATGTGGCCGAACTTTATGTTCTGGCCGATAGGTGCGCTCGAGCTGAAGAGGGGAGGAAGTACCCCGGCAAGGACGCCAGCGCGGAAACCGACTCCACAGACGAAGACACAGCCGCCTCGACGAAGAAGGGCCGGCGCCACAACAGGAAGCGCCATGGCAAGACCGTGCTTGCCGTCGAGGGATCCGAGGAGACCGGCGCCGCCGAGAAGGCCAAGGCAGATGACCCCGACAAGGAAATTGCTGGGTGTGCTGCTTGCCGGGCCTTGGCGGCTTTCAACACACCAGGAGGCTCCGACAAGCAATACTGCAAGATCCACCGCACCAAGGGCCACGACCTCCAGAACTGCCGGCAAGTTGAGCTGCTTGCTGAGAAGCAAAAGGCTGAGTATGAGAGGCGGGAAAAGGAGAAGGGCCAGGATGGTGCCGAGGGATCCGGCAAGAAGCGTGGCGGCCAAGGAGGTCGCCGCGGCAAGGATAACCAGCAAGAGAGGCCCGCTCGGGGCTGCGACAAGAAGCAAGAAGACGATTATCATGACGAGGACGACGAGTCCGGCGAGCATGAGTTCCAAAAAGCTACGGAGGCCATGTGCGTCGACGGTGGCGCCTCGCTGCACACCTCTCACCGCCAGCTCAAGCAGTGGGCGCATGAGATCACATCAGCGGAACCATCATTCGATGCTCAAAAGCCACTGAAGTGGTCCAACACGCCTATCATTTTTCACACCGAGGACCACCCTGATCGCACAACTGCGGTCGGGTGTTTGCTGTTGTTGGTTTCGCCAACAATACGCAACCTCAAGGTGACAAAAATGCTAGTTGACGGCGGGGCCGGTCTGAACTTGATCTTGTCTGTTGTGATCAAAAGGCTGCAGATTCCTGATGGAGACCTCGAAGAGACGGGCACATTTCAAGGGGTCAACCCGGGAAGGAGTCAGCCAGAGGGTAAGGTCTCGCTGCCCATGACGTTTGGAGGCGAGTTAAACTATAGGACAGAGAGGATTGTTTTCGATGTAGCCGAGATCCCCTTGCCCTACAACGGGATCCTTGGCCGCCCAGCACTAGCCAAGTTCATGGCGGCCTCACATTACGCCTACAACACGCTGAAGATGCCTGGGTCGATGACCATCATCACCGTACCCTCCAACAAGAAGGATGCGCTGATCTGCGCTGACCAACTCTACCGGGAGGCAGTTGCAGCGGCTGCCGCCAAGGCACTTGCTCCTACCGCCAAAGCCCCGGGAGGGAAGAAGACCGCCAAGACCTCTTGCACCCACTCCGGCAAGCGCACCGCTTCAGAGTGTAGTGCTCCCGTCGAGGACGTGCCAGAGAGCTCCACCAGCAAGAGCAAGATATCCAGAGCTGCACCACCAGAGACCAAGAAGGTGTCCGTCAAGGAGGATGGCACGGGAGGGGCTTTTACCATAAGCTCCACCCTCGACAGCAAATAGGAAGGCGCGCTCGTCACTTTCCTGCGGGCGAATGTCGATGTGTTTGCGTGGCAAGCATCCGACATCCCCGGCGTTCCCAGGGAGGTGATTGAGCACCATATTGCTGCCTGTCCTCATGCGCGACCCGTCAAGAAGAAGGTCAAGAAGCAAGCTCTAGAACGGCAAGAGTTCATCATAGAGGAAATCAGGAAGTTGGAAGCGGCAGGCTTGGTAAGAGGGGTACTCCATCCGACGTGGCTGGCCAATCCAGTGGTGGTGCGCAAGGCAAATGGGAAGTGGAGACTGTGTATTGATTACACAGACATCAATAAGGCTTGTCCAAAGGACCCTTTCCCGTTACCGTGCATCGACCAGATTGTTGACTCCACGGCCGGGTGTGACTTGTTATCATTCCTCGACGCTTACTCGGGATACCACCAGATCTTCATGACGAAAGAAGATGAAGAGAAGACAGCATTCATCACCCCATGTGGTACGTATTGTTTTTTATGAATGCCTTTCGGGTTGAAGAGTGCTGGCTCAACGTTTGCAAGAGCAGTCCAAATTGGTTTTGAGCCTCAGCTGCATAGAAATATGGAAGCTTATATGGATGACATAGTGGTCAAAACCAAGGACAGGGCAACACTCGTACAAGATTTAGAAGAGACGTTTGCAAATTTGCGCAAGATCAACCTCAAGCTGAACCCTGAGAAGTGTGTCTTCGGTGTTCCATCCGGCAAACTTCTCGGATTCTTTGTGTCACAGCACGGGATCGAGGCGAATCCAGATAAGATCAAGGCCATTGAGCAAATCGAGGCGCCTAGGTGGATCAAGGATGTGCGTCGGCTCACTGACTGCGTTGCCGCCATGAGCAGGTTCATCTCCAAGTCTGCTGAGCGTGCCCTTCCCTTTCTCAAAATCTTGAAGAAGGCGGGCCCAATGGAATGGACCCTAGAGGCCGAGGCAGCCCTGCAGGATTTGAAGAAGTACCTCTCCTCTACGCCAATACTGGTTGCGCCTAAACCACAAGAACCATTGCTGCTATATCTAGCGACAACTTACCAAGTGGTCAGCGCCGCGCTAGTGGCACAGAAGGAGGTCAACGAAGAGGTAGTGGCAACAGCAGGGCTAGTGGATGGAAAACCAGAGCTCCCCCCGGCAGGGCCTGGTGCCAGTAAGGCAAGACCCCCGGCAGAGTCTGGCGCTGGCGAAACAGAAGCGACACAATGAAATGGGATAGTGCAGAAGAAGATGATGCAACACCCAGTTTACTTTGTCAGCTCCCTCTTGCAGGGGGCTAGGTCAAGGTACTCCGGTGTGTAGAAATTGCTCTTCGGCCTCCTTATGGCCTCGAGGAAGCTGCGTCATTACTTCCAAGCACACGAAATCAACGTCGTCACCCGCCTCCCGTTGCAACGGATACTGCATAACCCAGACGCAACCGGGAGGATTGTGGAATGGGCTTTGGAGCTCTCGAGCTTTGGTTTGAAGTTTGAAAGCACTTCGACAATCCAGAGTAGAGTCTTGGCAGAGTTCATTGCAGAATGGACCTCGACGCCCGACGAAGAGATCCAGGAGACCACTCTTCCCGGCAAGGGAACAAGTCGCTACTGGGTTATGTACTTTGACGGGGCTTTCTCGCTGCAAGGCGCCGGTGCTGGTGTGCTGCTCGTCGCACCCACCGGAGAGCACCTCAAGTATGTAGTCGAGATGCACTTTCCCAGGGAGATGTCAACAAACAACACTGCTGAGTATGAGGGGTTGCTTGCCGGTCTCAGGATCGCGGCAGACCTCGGAATCAAGAAAATCATCGTCAGGGGTGATTCACAGCTTGTCGTCAAGCAAGTTAAGAAAGATTATCAAAGCCCATTGATGGAGGCCAACGTAGATGAAGTGAGGAAGCTGGAAGACCATTTTGACGGTATACAAGCGAAGCATGTTCCCCGAGTGGAGAACGGCATCGCCGACTACTTGTCGAAACGCGCTGCCTTCAAATTGCCTGTGGAACCAGGTACTTTTGTGCTTCGATTAACTCAACCATCCGTTGAACCATCGACAGAGCAGAAAAAGCGGAGGAAATCAGGCCCCGGCAAGTACTTTCCGGCCAAGCTCCCAGGAGCCGCCGGCAAAGATGTTGTCGTGGACTCTGAGCCTGCCATGGGGCGACAGACTCCGGCAGGGCGTCAAGCCCTGGCCGTGGAGACAACCGCTCCCATGGCAGAGGAAATGCCTTTGGTCCTTGCCATCGAGCCCCAGGCTCCGGCATGGGCACAACATACCGTCCGATTCCTCCAAACAGGGGAACTCCCTGAGGAGCAGGAAGAAGCGGAGAAAGTAGCCTGTCAGTCTGCCATGTATGAGTTCGTTGATGATGTTCTGTACAGAAAAAGACCAAACGGTGTGAAATGGAAGTGCATTCCCCGGGAGGAAGGACTGGTGCTGTTGGCAGAGATACACGGATGTATATGTGGCTCCCACATAGGGTCGAGGGCCCTTGCCGGCAAGGCATTCCGGCAAGGTTTCTTCTGGCCCACAACCCTACAGGATGCAACGACACTAGTAACCAAGTGTGAAGCGTGCCATTTCCATTCAAAGAAGCTTTATCAACCAGCTCAAGCTCTCCAAACAATCCCTCTTTCCTGGCCATTCTCGGTCTGGGGGCTCGACATACTGGGCCCCTTTCCCCGTGCTGTCGGGGGCTTTGAGTACTTGTACATTGCAATCAACAAGTTCACAAAGTGGCCGGAGGTGGAGGCAGTGAGAAAGGTGACAGCACAGTCAGCCGTCAAATTCTTCAAGGGGCTAGTCTGCATTTTTGGTGTGCCAAATAGAGTCATCACCGACAACGGCACGCAGTTCACGAGCCGCGTCTTCATGCAGTACATCCGGGACCTCGGCAGCAAGGTCTGCTTTGCTTCTGTTGCACACCCATGAAGCAACAACCAGGCTGAGAGGGCGAATGCTGAAGTATTGCGGGGCCTCCGGACAAGGACTTTTGACAGGCTACACAGGTGCGGACGATGCTAGATTGATGAATTGCCGGCGGTTCTTTGGTCAATCAGAACAACATCAAATCGAGCCACCGGCCAGACACCTTTCACCCTTGTTTACGGGGCAGAAGCAGTTCTCCCCATGGAGCTCACGTACGGGTCACCCCGAGTGCTCGCTTATGATGAGTTTGAGCAAGAGCAATTGCGGCAAGATGACGCAACGCTCCTCGAGGAAGATCATCTTCGGGCGGCTGTGAGAACAGCGCGCTACCAGCAAGCCTTGCGCCGCTACCATAGCCGCAAGGTTCATGCCTGAAGCTTTGAGGAAGGCGACCTTGTTCTTCGGCGCGTTCAATCGGCCAAGAATTCCAGCAAGTTGACGCCAAAGTGGGAAGGCCCTTATCGGGTAATACGAGTCACCAGGCTCGGCGCAGTCCGCCTGGAGACCGAAGATGCTATTCCAGTGAGCAACCCCTGGAACATCAAACATCTTCGCAAGTATTACCCATAAGGCGCAGTTGCCGGGCCCCCCGGCAGACCACCTTTTGTACAAGCCTTGCCAGTGAGGCATGTAACCCTTTGTACAAAGCTAGGCGCAGACCCTGAGCATAAATAAATGAAGCGCTGGCGCCCTAAGTTTTAGCACGCATGCTAGGTTGAGTCTCTCCCTCGATTAGGGTTGGTAGTGCTTAGCGGCGGGTAACCCCTAGCATAGAGGTCGAGTGTGCATCTCTCTGTTCCTTCCCGTCCTTTTTAGGTTCGCAGGGTGCATGGACATTTCTGCTGAGTTGTTTGGAGGAAAGGGAACAGGCCGGCGCCTCGACCCCGGCAAGCCAAAGTTGCCGGGGGCTGTGGATCCAAAGGTCCGACCGCGGCAAGCCAAGACTGCCGGGGGCTGCAACATCAAATAAGTTTTTCATTCCCCACTCCCTACTTCTGTATGAAACTTGAACGTACGAGACTTCGCTCACTCTTATACCATCATGCTCCCTTTTTCCCTTGTCCAAAAAACCTTACTTTGGGCCGGGACTTGGTCATAGCGCGGTGGGAAGGGAACGGGCGAAGGGCCCAATCCTGCTTTGCCCCTACCTCCGCCATGGGCGTGAGTGTAATCGAGCTTTAGAGCAGGAGGACGGCAAGGACTGTTGCCGGGTTACAATGTTTATCCTAAGATAACGAGGACTCGTTCCTTGGTGTGGCCCCCGCCCATGCACAAAAGAAACCCAGCAAACACCCTTCTTTTCAGTCATATGTTGTTAACAAGTACAATTCATATGGAATGTATGCACGAGCGAGGGGATTACAAGGTCTAAATTCTACTAAGGCCCGTAGGCTTACAAACTAAAAAGAGATAAGGTGCCCGTAATCCCTTTCTTGTCCCTCTCCTCATGAAACGGAACAAGATTGCGGAAGGGCAAAAGGAGTGCCTAGGCGAGGTACGAGCAGCAGAAGACGCCAAGAGAACATATCGGCGTCATCCGGAAGGAGGCCGGTGATGACGGTGCCGGAGGAAGAGCCGAAAGACAAGGCAGCGGCCCGGCAATACACGACGAAGGCGTCGAGGCCATCGTACTCCGACTTGACGGCCCGCCACCTGCCTTCTTCGTCTTCCCCATCCCTCCAACGCAAGCCGCCCAAGGCGACGACCCTGAGAAGTTCAAGGAGCTGGCGATGCAGATGATGGTGCTGCCGGCGTCGCCCAGGAACGGTGTGCCCGATGCCTAGTCGAACCCATCATCCTCTCGTCCGCTACCCTCATCGTCGCTGTCACTGTCCTCCTCGTCACTCTCTCCCGAAGAGGAGCTTTCGCCATCGGTCAAGCTCTCCGCACAGCACCCTAGCCTGTGTCCCGAGCGCCCAAAGACCTTGACGGAGAGCAAATCGCTCTCCGCTAGCTTGAAGCAGAGGACGTGCCCATCCATCAAGAAATGGGCGCGTGCAAAGGTTTTCCAGCCCCGGCGAAGGAGCATCACTTGAGGGGCGGGGAACCCTGTGTTCACGCACATGTCGCCATGGGAACACCCCTTCATGTGAAGCCTCAGCCGCGGTGGCTGGTCGATCTCCAGCACCCTCGCAAATGCCCGGGGAAGATGAAGGCGGCGGCGCAGCGGCCCATGCAACTGCAGGATAAACTCGAGCGCCGAGTCCCCGACGTGACCCCTCAGCGAAGCAGGAGGAGTTGGCGGGGGAGATGGAGACAACGCTAGCATCCCCCTTCCACGCCCACCTCTGCCTCGACCGCCTCACTGACCGCGGCCTCGCCCAGCGGCCCTGCCTCGAGCATGGCCTTCACCCTGGGCATCTAGCTCTTCCTTGACTGCCGCAACTCTCTGGCGGGAGGTGGACTGGTCGCCTCCGTAGAAGAACGGCCGCGGCCACGCCCTCTCACCATGACCATGAGTGAGGATGGGGACAAAGGGGAGACACATGGAGATGCTCCTCCTCCTACCCCTGAGTTCCCTATTTATAGTTGGGAAGGGGAGGCTGAAAGACTATCTCTACGCCCCTGAAGAGCCCGCTCAAATCCGGCTCATTAAAGTGGCAGCAAGCGAGGCCATCGATCGCTCTCCCCGCCCAATTGAAGGCACGTGAGTATCGGCCCCGCGTGCCTTCCCATATTCCATGCGTCTGTCACCTACCCCGCGCCTTGCATGCGGCGTACGTAGCGTAAGAAGCAAGCGTAGTGGGAAACGTGGAATGACGGTTCCAAGGCGGAGAGAGTAAATGAGCGGCGGCTCTGCCGTTTCGAGGGAACACGCAAGCCGCCTCTTTAGTATTCACCACGGATGACGCAAGCATGCTGAGGTCATTCCGCGCACGACCCACACGTCACGCATTCAACGCGGGTCGTGGGGAAGCGCGACAGGCGAGGGAATTACTGCGGTAAAACTCCGCCCCACGTGCCCGCGCACTGTTCTGGGCCTAGCCCAACAACGCGTTGCGCTTATCACTGGCCCAGGCCCGGGGGCTCCTGTCGGTGTACAAAAGTAGGGGCTCTCCTTTTTACCCCTCTACTTGTGCATGGGCAGTCAGAGCCGCACCTGCGGCCACACCTAGCAGGGCGAAGGGAGGAAGCAGAAGCACAAGAATACCAAGGCAGCGCTCCAGCCAAAAGCACAAGACGGGCAGAGCAACACCAAGACCAAAGGCACAAAGAGCAAGAGGGAGAGGTGGACTCCCCCGGCAAGACCCTTGCCAGGGCGACCTCTGCAGCCCCGGCAAGAGCCTTGCCGGGGCAGCTTGCCCAACGCCAGCAGAGCGCGCCACCCTTGAGCCCAAGGGTTCCAACACCATGAACCACATCGGAACCAAGGCTCGGGAGGCACCTCCATGGTGGCATGCAGATCTTTGTGAAGATCATAAGCACACAAGATCAGATGGGGACCAGAAGACGACGATCCTCGACAAGATCCTTGCCGAGGAAACCCATGAGACCCTCGGCAAAATCCTTGCCGGGGAGGACCGCGATGCCCCGGCAAGACCTTTGCCGAGCACACCTGCGGGGCCACAGCCAGACCCACATCTGCCAAGACTCCACCACCGTTCCCATACAGCTGCCGGCCCAACCGGTTGGGCAGGCACCTGCGTGGCAACATGCGGGCTCTAGGCCAACTGAGCAAGCACCCGTGTGGTGGCATCCAGATCTTCGTGAAGACCCTACCACCACGCCATCTCAGTAGCCTACCAGCCTACATGGTGCTGCATGCCTTGTTGGCCTGGACGCGTGCCGGAGCGAGGCGGAGCGGCGACGGATGGGACGGGCCTTGTTGCCGTCCCTAATAAAGCAACGAGACACCTAACACTACAAAAAAAGACACATCCGTGACATTTTGGGCCGAACGAAATTTGTTTCTGTCATACTTATGACACTTCTATGAAGATAATTGTGACAAAACCCGGTATCATCATAGATGTGGTGGGGTCCTACTTCTATGACAAAAAATCATGACAAAAAATGGGCTTTTTTTCCTGGGCGGGCCGGAGACGCAACTGCATGACATTCTTTGGGCCGTCCATCATGGAAAAAACCGTGGTAGAAGCGAGGGCGAGGAAAATATCGGGGTGTTCCCGGTTACGATGGGTGTTTGGGGCCGAGCGATGCAAGTTTCTCTCGTACACGCACGCGCGTGGGTGCGAGGCGTTGGGTTGTAACTGAACCCGAGCGAGGCGTTGGGCTCTAACTGAACCCGAGCGATTGCACTGCAGGCTACGTGTTACTGAACCCGAGCGATCGATCGATGGCTGTTAATTGAACCCGATCGAGCGATTCCTTCGCTACTGCTGCTAACTGAAGCCGATCGATGCTGCCTCTGGATGAACAGTGAGCGTTGCTGGGGGGTTTGGATGAACAGTTCCCGGTGGGGGTGGATGAACAGGACCCGGTGGTGTTGCCTCTGGATGAGCAGGACCCCGATCGATCGAGTCGGTGGGGGCTGGATGAACAGGACCCCGTGGAGGGTAGGATGAATAGGACCACCCCGTGGAGGCTGGATGAACAGTAGACGGTGGAGGGCTGGATGAACAGTAGCCCGTGGAGGGGTGGTTGAACAGGAGCCCGTGGAGAGGGCTGGTTGAATAGTAGCCGGTGGAGTAGCGCGCGGTGGAGGCTGGATGAACAGGAGCCCGTGGATGAACAGTCACAGGTGGAGGCCGGAGGAGGTCGACGGTGGATGAACAGTAGCCCGTGGAGGCTAGAGGGGGTCGACGTGGAGAAGAACATTATCCCGTGGAGTCCCGTTTTGTGGTACGCCACACCCCTCCCGATGAACAGGACCCCCGTTTCGACCGTAGCGCTCCAACACAAGTCTATTTCATCCGTTTTGCGGTACGCCACACCCCTCCCGACCCACAGGACCCCCGTTTCGATCGTAGGAGGTCCGTTTCCTCCGTTTTGCGGTACGCCAGACCCCTCCCGATGAACAGGATCCCGTTTTCATCGTGGCCGGTCGAACACAAGGCCGTTTCTTCCGTTCTGAGGTACGCCAGGCCTCGTTTCCATCGGCTGTTCTGTCCAAGCCGGTTGGCTCCCACGCGTTCTGTTGCTTCCCGATGAACACGACGCATTCCGTTCCCTCCCCATGAACACGACGATGACACAGTTTCTCCGTTCCGACCCAGCCATGTACAACCGCCCTGACCATACGTACGCGCGAGTAGGCGTTCGAGACCCCGCCCGTATGTACGTACGTGGCCGTATTTACTTTCTTGCACCCTGGCCGCTGTACGTACGTGTACATGCTACGTGTGTACCTCTACTATGACACGTGCGCGCCTCTACATCGACCAGTATGTACGTACACATGCTACGTACACTTCAACCAGGTGGGTCCTGACTGTCACACACTTCCTTGCGTGCGAAGATGTAGCTGGTGGGTCCCAGCAGTTAGGGAGCGAGTCGTTTTTTTTGCCCGGACGCACTTTCTTGCACGCGAAGATGTAGCTGGTGGGTCCCAACAGTCAAGGGGAAACATTTTTTTCACGAAATACGGTGGCCCGTCCGGTGGGTCCCCGCTGTCAGGTGGAGGAATAATTATTTTGCGCGTAATAAGGAGGCACTTCCTTGTTGCGGCCGTGGACCCAGCTGTCAGCCTCTCCACGTACAGTACTTTTCCGATGGAAGTCGTTCCTTGACCACATTGACCATGCCGCACCGAGAGCACCAGGGCGGTGGACGACGGCGAGGCCTAGGAAGGGGACGACGCGGAGCCGGGGAAGACGCAGCAGTGGAAGCCCGCGCGGAGAGGAGTACGAGGGTTCACTGGTTCGGCTGCGGTGTGAGGTTGCCGTCGCCGCAGGGCCTGGCCAGCGGTTGGAATAGTAGGGGGGCGGTGAGGCCTCCGCGGCAGCACAGCCGGCCACGGGAGGCAGGAGCATGCGGCACGACCGGCGCTGCTTTGGGCGGCTGGAGCAAGAAGACTAGAGGTTGAAGAAGCACTACGGCCGTTGGATGGACATCGTACGGTCACTGGAGCTAGAATCGTTCATATTGACTAAGTTGACAAAGCACTCCGTCCCCGTCAACTTAGTAGGCCCACAAGTCAGCCACCCACCAAGGTGGGTCCCAACTAGCAGGGGGGTATTCATTTTTTTGTGCGTAATAAGGTGGCACTTCCGGTGGGTCCGAGCTGATAGCGGGGGGAACGTTTTTTTCGCGAAATACGGTGGCCTGTCCGATGGGTCCCAGCAGTCAGGGGGGAACGTTTTTTTCACCAAATACGGTGGCCCGTCCGGTGGATCCATGCTATCAGGTGGAGGAATAATTATTTTCCGCGTAATAAGGAGGCACTTCCTTGCGGCTGCCGTGGACCCAGCTGTCAGCCTCTCCACGTACAGTACTCTTCCGATGGAAGTCATTCCATGACCACGTTGACCACGCCGCGCCGAGAGCACCAGGGCAGTTAACGACGGCGAGGCCTAGGAAGGGGACGACATGGAGCCGGGGAAGACGCGGCAGTGGATGCCCACGCGTAGAGGAGTATGAGGGTTCACTGGTTCGCTGTGGTGTGAGGCTGCCGTCGCCGCAGAATAACAGGGGGTGTGGGTGAGTAGAGGGATGTCCTGGCCAGCGGTGGGAGTAGTAGGGGGCGGTGAGGCCTCCGCCGAAGGCAGGAGCATGAGGCACGACCGGCGCTGGTTTGGGTGCCTGGAGCAAGAAGACCAGAGGTTGAAGAAGCACTACGTACGGCCGTTGGATGGACATCATACGGTCACTGGAGCTAGAATCATGCATATTGACTAAGTTGACAAAGCCCTCCGTCCCTGTCAACTTAGTAGGCCCACAAGTCAGCCTGCCACTATACTGGGTCCCAGCTAGCAGGGGGAGTATTCATTTTTTTTGTGTAATAAGGACGCAGTTCCTTGCATGCGAAGATATAGCTGGTGGGTCCGAGCTGTCAGCGGCAGTAACATTTTTTTTCACGAAATACAGAGGCCCTTTCGGTGGGTCCCAGATGTCAGGTGGAGGAATCATTATTGTGCGTGTAATAAGGAGGCATTTCCTTGCGTGCGGCCGTGGACCCAGATGTCAGCCTCTCCACGTACAGTCCACTTCAGATGCATGTCGGTCGTTGACCACGTTGACCAGGCCGCCCCGAGAGCACCAGGGCGGTGGACGACGGCGAGGCCTAGGAAGGGAACGACATGGAGGCAGGGAAGACTCGGCAGTTGTTTCCCACGCGGAGGGGAGTACGACTGTACGAGGGTTTACTGGTTCGTTTGCCGTCACCGGAGAATAACAGCAGGTGTGGGTGAGTAGAGGGATGGCTAGGCCAGCGATGGGAGTACGATGAGGCAGTGAGGCCTGCGCGGTAGCACAGCCGGCCGCGGGGAGGAGGGAGCAGGCAGTCCCGCCGGTGCTTGTTTGAGCGGCTGGAGCAGGAAGAGCACAGATTGAAGAAGCATGACGACCGTTGGATGGACATCCAACACTCACTGCTTGTGCGTCAACCTTTTTTTAGGAAAGCCTCAAACTTGTGGAAAACAACATACAGCCCATCTGCCATTATTTCTAATAATTTACAGCCCATTTTCTAATTCTTAAGGTTTTTTTGGAGCCCATATTCTTTTTATTAGCATTACAGGCCATATTGTGGCCACGGTTAAAAAATTATACGAAATTTTGCATATTTTGGTGCGGTCCGAACTGTTTTTAATCCCAAAATTTCGAGTCACATTCAAACTGATTTTAAAAATAAATGTATATCAATATAAAATCCAACAAATTGTCCACGCATAAAAATTAATGCAATTTAAAATCTTGAAATGAAAAAATAAATTTGAAACTAATTGCCGGTTTGATGTGTTTTAAAAATGTACAGCCCATTTCTCATTACTGATAGGCCATTTTCTCGTCCAGCCGAATGAAGCTCTCCTCGTCTTGAAAGATTTGCAGCCCAACAGGCCTGACAAAGCGACTTACTTGGCAAATCACAAAAAAAAAACTGGCTAGCCATTTTCAGAAAGAAAAAAAACTACTGGGCTGGTCTGTGGTAAACATAAAAGAGAAGGCTGTCTAGACAGGCCAGACTGCCCCGCATAGCCCAGTTGACACCCTGTTTCCGTCTCAAAAACAAATTAGATAAATGCCACTCCAATTATGGCGATTCATAAAAATGCCACTGCAATTTCCAAACTTTGAAAAATGCCACTGCAATTTTTGCAAACTTTGGAAAACACCACTGCAATTTGCAAACTTTGAAAAACGCCACTCCAGACTTCAAAAAATGCCACTGGAAATGGCATGAAATGGCATTTTTTAAAGTTTGGAAATTGCAGTGGCATTTCTCAGAAACGCCAGATTTGGAGTGGCATTTATCAAATTAACCCAAAACAAAAATAACTGGGCGAGCTGCCGGGTCCCTGGTGTTAGCCGCTCATTGTGCAATTCCCTCGTTTATTGACTACGTTGACAATGGCATGGGACCCAGATGTCAGAAATCGATTAGGAGGAGCCATTTTTTATTCGCTTGAAATAAGGAGGCACTTGCTTGCGTACTGCCATGACCTTGGCGGGTCCCTGATGTCATCCTCTCCACGTACAATCATCTCCTGATTGTGTACGCGTCAACTTGGTAGGCCCACAAATCAGCCTCTAAACCCATGGAGGACAAATACAACCCATTCCATATGTTCAAACAGAAAGTTCAACATTTAGAGCAAAGTAACAGGTCTGATCCACATATAGAGTACTGAACTTCCACGTTGACAACCATCATAGCCAAGTTAACTATCTACTCCCACTAATACTCTAGTAGCGTACAAGTACTAACTTACTCTTAGCTAACTAGACGATGCCGGCCGCCATCTGCGGTACACGCTAAACACCGGCACCGGGGTGGTCCACCGAAGCTTCGGCTTCTAAGCGGGAAACCCACTTGACGAGCTGGTAGTAAAAATCGGCGTCGCGAACGCGTGCGTGCCTGACAACCTCCAGGGCTATTTGCTGGGCGCCGGCCTCCATGTAGTTGGCCCGGTTGCGGGCGCTCTGCTCGCGAATCAGAGCGTCGGTGCGCTGCTGCTCCATGTCCTGCTGGCGGCGCAAATCGGCGATACGCTGCTCCTCCGCCAAGCGGTCGCGCTCCAACAACTCCTGCTCCTCCGCCAGGCGGTCGCGCTCCAACAAGTCCTCGATCTCCGCATTGCCATCTAAAGACCGATAGAATGCCTCCTCCCTCCATCTGCCTTCCGGTGAAAAACCGAACACTAGTTCCGGCGGTGACCGCCTCCGGCCTCGCCTATCGCGGACGGGCGGGGGCATGGTGGACGTGGCGAGAGCGAGGATAAGGGCGAGCGACGTCGGGCCGGTGGGGGCTTATGAGGATAGGGCGAGTTGGGTCACGGTGCCACCATAGAAGTCCGGGAAACAGTACTTATAGGCGAAAGGTAGCGCGACGGTCATCGGAATTCAATGCATAATTAAGCAGGCATGGCTTAGCGGGCGAGCTTGCCGTGGAAAACTAGAGAAACTGGAATTCTGACTGTGCCGTCCCGTCCCTTCCGTGCAGGGTCGCACGCCGGCATGACGGTCAAACGAGTGCACTCGAATCATCTCCCTCCTTGTCAATAATGATTCCACGGATTTAAAAGGCCTGCAACAATTAAAGCGCATCTTTTTCGCATCAGTTAGCTGCCATAATTACGGCCGGCTACATGCAGGCACTCAAAATCGCTCGCAGCCAGTACGCGGAGCAGCATGCAACGAGTCGCAGCCGAGGGCATTAGTTGATGAACTTTAGCTGGGAGATAAAGACATTTGAGAACATTTTTGCTGGCAGTTTCTTCAGATTCGCATGGCATTTTCTTCAGAGCAGCTTGTCAGTTTCTTCAGAGGTAGGCATTTTTATTCAAAAAACTACCACTAAAGATCTTGCATCGCAACTAAAACTGCCAGGAGTGCATTAGTAGGCTAGCCAGTGATCTATCAGTAACTTGTAAACACTGAGCGAACAGATATAAGGAATTGTTAATGCATCTCAATGATTCACAGATCATATACAAATATGTTGCTCCAAAAGCAAAGATCAGCCAAAACTAAAACCAACTAGTATGATTCCCATACATAAGATCAACATGTTAATGCATCTCAATGATTCACAGATCATATACAAATATGTAGCTCCAAAAGCAAAGATCTAGAAAAAACATATGTTCTTCCTACTAACATGGATGCTTCTCTTGGCCAACATTCAGTACAGACTGAAAGACAAATTTATTTGTGAAGTCTACAATTCCTCTTGCAAACGTAAGTGGTTTCACCAATAGCTGGAACCATGAGAATGAACCACAAATGATGGAGGAACGTCCACTGCAATATGATTTGGTCTTCTCTCGATCACACGGCGAGACTATTTTCGGAATACAAACTTTAACTTAGGCAAAATGATGCCCATTGTATAATCAGACCAAAGCAATGAAGCACCTAGTGTTGGCCAATAAATAGTACAGTACTACTTTTCTGCAGTCCATGAAGTGACTATCCAATCTTTCTGTGTCTATTTTCAAATGGCACTGCATGCAGTGACTATACTATTCTCTTGTGCAGTTCAACCAAAATTGCGGTCACTTTGTGTGTTTGCCAAATAGCAACGGGCAGACATCTCTGTCTGCACAAATATCAAGCATCTAGTAAACATATACCCCACCTTGTATTTTCGGTTTAAACATGTCTCTTCCACTTAGGATCAGTCATGTTTTGCACTGGACAATTTGATACGGTCATGTTTTGCCCTGGACAATTTCACACTGAATTGATTTGCTTGTTTAGAGCAGAAATATAGCGCCTATTCTTCATCAGACCAAGGATATCCATGTTCGCAGTGATGGAAGAGGTGAAATCGATACAACCGAAATTGAGCATCCAATCATTGAATCCTGTTCTGCACCTCCAATGTAGGTCCACCCTGCCAATAAATTCACATGCAAAACCACTAGTATTACTATCTAATGACAGTACAAAAAGAGTAGCAAGATAGTAGCAAACTATGTACCCTCTTAATGAACAGCTCATAGTGCCACCAATTGGATATAAAGGTTTGGAAGAAAACATGCTCCTAATGTTGAACCAGTTGGACTTTTTGTGCAGTTCCACTAAAATCGAGCATCCCTGTTTGCATAGATATTGAAAGTGTGATTACTATAAAAGTGGCACTAGTTGAAGCATAAACTCACAAATATAATCATTCCAATTTCTTAATGGGAAAAGGTAGCAAGACTGTTTCTAACCACCTGTTTGAAGGAACAAATAAGGCAACAGCGGCTGATGTCAGAAAGGCATCTATAGTTCTTTCTGAAAGAATGATCAATTCCTGACCTTTCCTCTTATTTTAAGCATATTTTGTGCATTTCAACTAAAATAAAATGGCATCACCGCCTTGACAATTCAGTGACACTGTACACAAGGAAATGACTTAACATTACATCATGATGTTAGGTATGTAGTCGACAGACATTAGAGACAAACTTACAGACCTCCTCCGATAACATAATGAACATTAATTTTAACAAAGGTGTGACTAACTTTACCGGGATAATTTGAGTGAACTCTACACCCTTTGTTCCTTAATATAAGACGTTTTCGCGGTTCAGTTTAAATTACCCAAACGTCTAGTATTTAGAAAAACAGGTAGTAATTTTCTTGAGCACATATCTGGGAAACCTTACCACACTTTATTTATGTCCATACGCTAATGCAACACCATTCGGAATTTCGAATACTACAAATATACACTAATCCAGTGGCTAGTGCAATAGTAGAGTAGTTATTTTATTACAGGGTACAGTACAATGGTTTTACTAAACAGATTTCAATAAACTCTAGCACTGGAAGATTTCTATAAGAATTAACAATACAAAATGTAAAGGTAACACGTTTCAGCATTGGTATACTAGTTGTGCATGAGCATTAAACCAAATACAAAAGTCTGAAGGTAACTAGCATTATTAACTAATGATAGTATAAAAAAATTGCAAACCATGTACCTCCAAGGTAAATATCATTTCGAACTCGGGGGGACCTTAAAAATTGCTATCCCACTCTTGATAATTGATCAAACATAAAAACTTGATCGAACGAATCAAGAGAACAGCCGGAGGAGGAGGTGCCCACTCTTGACCTTTCCTCTTGTCTTCATAATTTTTTGTGCAGTTTAACCAAAATAAAATGACATCAGCGCCTTGGCATTTTGGTGACACTGTACAAAAAAATTAACTTATCTCATGAAAGTGAGGTATGTAATCTATAAGCATTAACAGTGCAAAAATCTGAAGGTAGTAACAAGTTTCATCGTTGGTATACTGGCTGTGCAACAGCATTAGAACGCCTTAGCTGAAAAATCTTTAATACATCCACAATCAACAGCTAAACCTGAAATAATCCAGTGACATTAAATGGCATTGCTTAAATTTATCGGTGGCATTAGACTGAGTGCGACATTAGTTAAATGTGGCATCACTTTAGCAGTAGCATTGCTTGACTTGACTGCTGGCGTTATACTAACAGCAAAAAAGTGACAATAAGAGCATGGGAGGCCCATTCGGACAGTGGGCGCACCAGTATGATGTACCTCCACGGACGCATAGAGTGGTGAGGCAGGTATGGTTGCCCAGAGCAACAAATATCCAGGCAGCATATGTGGATTACGTCCCATTTTTGTTATGTTTAGCCACCTTTTTCCTATGTGAGGACAACAAACCGATCGACCTGGTCATTCTCTATTGCGTTGTCATGCCTTTCTACCCTTCTTCAACCAAGAGACACGAGACTCGTTCCTTAGCTACTGATTTTCCCCTTTTCTACCTAGATGCGGGTTCGATGCCTACTCTCATGGACAGTACAGTCTCCCTTCCTTTCCTTATTCAACCCAGACATGGATTAGTCTGCATGAAGTAGGGTTTCCTTTAATAGTGCAAATTAAGGTTTTCGTCTGCGTGACCAGCAGAGCAGAGGATAGCAAATTGGGAAGATGGTGGAGTGGAAAAAGATCCACATGCAGCGACGTGGCAGATGGGGCAATAGAACAAGGGTATGGCTCGAAAAGAGGTAGCATACCTGAGGGTCGGCGGGAAGTGGCTTCGCTCGTGGTCGTCGTCCTCCGCACACACTACGGCAGCGAGCTTGGGGACGGAGGCCATCCCACGCGGGCGCTAGATTTGAGAGGACGGCCTTGTCGTCAGTGCGTGACCTCGCTCGCCGACGACGAGTGCGTCAATGCTGCACGTCCTTTTCTTCCCCGGCGGATATGTGACCACCGGTGAGGAGGGAGAGAGAGGCCATCTTTATTAGATCTGGAGAGAGGGTGATAGTGTGAGAAGCAAGTGGGCAGCCCTTAGCAAGAAAGCTCTGAAGCTCCAGCCTATATATCTTTTTATACTACTAGTACTAGATGTGGAGTAGTGGTAGAGTAGTTTATATTTTCTCTGCAAACAGTACCAGTTAGTCGTGCTTCAAAACTGAACGACACGCCATTAAAAAAATAAAGTCGAGAAATATTACGGCTCTTCGGGCCAACGCGGCCAGATCGCATTTTGCACGAGAAATTACACACCATGTTTCGTTGACATGTGGTCCCGTTCCAACATGCCAGTGAGACGACGGCGAGTCCTTTTGTACAATTTCCGAAAGGACGTGTAGGCCGGGGTGCCTCTTCGTGTACTGTGGCAAACTGGCAACCATCCACCGACTCTTCGCCTTTCCCTCTTGATTTTGAACTGTTGTCGCACGCTCTTCCTCCCTCCTCCATTTGCCTTCACCCTTCATTCTGCCATTGTTCGATCGTCTTCTCCATGGAGGGAACAAGCCGGAAACGACCCCGTTATTCTTGCCCCGATTTGAAAGATGACGTGGTGGGGGAACTCATTGATCGGTGCGACGTCATCACCTCGGCTAGCATGGCAGGTTTGTTCAAGAACATTCTCGACTCAACTAATAACATCATTACAAGGAACCCAAGGGTCCAGGAGCGGTTTGATCTCCCTTATATTCTTCGCTATAAGCCTGTTCGCATGGGCACGGACGACGGAGGCCTCGCCTTGTGCAAGTTGATGCCGCTTGATAATGATACGTGTGATGTCAAGATGTCATCGCTTAAGGGTAAGGCCTGGGCTGGCACAAATGGAGATTGGGTTGTTTATATTGGGTACAATTGCGAGTGCGAACTTGTGAATGTGTACACTCGTCAACGGATTCCACTTCCAAAAATCTCAGAGTGCCCTGAGGTTGAGCACACATATGATCTACGTACGTTCAAATACGATCATGGTGGCTGTCGTCTACGGAAGATAGTAATTTGTCGAGTTCCCAACCGCTCTTGGAATTACGAGAACTATGAAGTTGTTGCTATATTCAACAAGCTTGTTGCCATCGTTACTGATTCCACGGTTCGTCCATGGATATTGCTCAAAAATCAGTTTCTGTACACAGATGATGAGTACTATGATGCAATTAAATACGAGGATCTTGTGTTTGCTTCCACCACTCATGGCATTGTTTTTGCAAGGGATCCTCGTTGTTTTGGTACGTTTTTCTTCCACCGTAATTATAATTGTTTAATCCACATGCATGCGGGTTAGCAAGTTTCCCTTTACTAATTAACCTTCTTCTTGTGTTTCCAAGGTCCTGTGAACATTCCACCACCTATACTTGAAAAAATTTATAACCAAGGGTGAGATGACGATGGTGATGATCACGATCATGAGGACGAGCAGGACTTATATACTCAGTGGCGGCTGGCAACTAGTTCCGATGGATCACCTCTTCTTGTTTGTATACAGTGCACTGAGATTGTTACTACTGAGGGAGCACGTGTTGTCTCCCATGGTCGCCCTCTCCAAACCTATTCCAACACCTGTTGCAGGGTATTCAGGATGGATACTGGTGTGCTAGCGCCAACACCTTCTCCCTGGTACAGTATTGATAGTCTTGGAGCGAACTCGCTCTTCCTTGGACCAAACTATCCAATGATGGTTAAAGGCGATCCAGCTGCTATTGACACAACGTTACTACCATTTATGAGAAGCAACTGTATCTATACCTCGGACATTGCGGTGGTTCCCTACCCTGCTCCTGATATATGCCGCTTCAGCCTGGATGATCAGTCATGCATTGCTATCGATATTGACAATAGCTGGCCCTTCCCAGAGCACCTATGGTTCAAAGCAAGCATTTCCAACGCGAAGGATTGGTTGAGTTGAAATTCATTTCATTTCTTGTTATTTGTTGTGTGATGAAAACTTTAGTATTTACTAGAATGTTTTGTTGGAAATAATCTATAATCCAACATGTATCATCGTTGTCGTTGTGTGCTGATGACTTGTTGTATGTAATGAATGGTACATTTGCAAATGCGTGTCATAGACTCAATTTATGAATGGTTTTCAAGTCACTTCTTGGAGTGTGAGTACCGTAGTAGTATAGCCAGCATCCGGTTAGTATATGAGGTTGCCACATCACATAGAGCCAACCTAATATTGGAGTACCAGATCTGAGATGCCACGTGTACCAGATGAATGACTCCAAGTTCGACCACCGTGATGCTAGGTGCGAGCCGAGGAACACTGTTGGAGAGACCCCCCTCATAATTTTCCTACATCGGTCGTTTGATTCATAGGATAGAATGCTATAGGATTTTTTCCCCTATGCAATCATGTTTTAATTGGCAATCTAGCATCCACTCCAACTTTTGTTTCACTTCCTTTGATCCTACGAAGAGAGTACTTGCTCTAAATGATGTGCCGCTGCAAGAGCCGCCTATATTAATTAACCATGCTCTAAAAAGATGGACCGGCTTTGGCTATAGTAGTACTGTAGGTTAGTAGGTGACCTTGCGCTTGGCTCTTCTCCTCTTCCGGAGGTCGAACAATAATGATGGTACTACTTCTGGCAATCTGACACCAAATGAACTGCTGCACGTCCACCGCTTGTAAGCAAAAGTTTCTCCTCGTGCCGCGAGCCACCACGCACGCGTTGGCGAGGGAGAAGGCGTAGTAAGCAAGCTTCTCGTCGTTCCACGAGTTGACGGGACACATCAAAGTTACGTATTTATTAGTACTCTCTTCAAAAAGGGCCGACCATGTCCATGGCTACCATCCCGTTCTCTGTCATTGAGTACATGTACTATTCACGTGCCATCGAGGAGAAAAAATATTGCGTAGTACTAGGTGCCATCGAAGTGCACGACTCACTTACGCACTGCATATCTCCATTTTCTTGCATGACACGCCACCTTGATGCTAGATGTCCCGCGTGTCATGGAGGCATATAGTATGATTTTGTAAAATGGAGGCATATAGATGTCCCGCGTGCCGGCAACAGGCTGAACAAAGCTCATGTCTTAAACGAAAGAGTGGAAGAACATAGATTCCCGGGGACCGAGAATGAGCTACAAACCTCGGGGTGGAGCGTCTACACTCATAATATTTTATATTATTCAGCGATATAAAATCAACCAAACCTCTCCACGTTCCTATACCATTCTATAGTATGAGAATAACTTTGAACGTAAGCCATTGATTCACTCTATCCAATCGCCACAGTTGGAAAATCCAAACAAAACCAAGCATTGGATCAACTCTTTTTTCGAGATCAACTCTTTTAGCACTTAGATTGTCGCTGCCTGCCCACCTAGCCCACCTATATATCCGCTCACGTGTGATGACCACACGAGCTATCCACTCAGATTGTATGTTAAAAAAATAATGGTCGATAACTAATGCGGCACCTCGGGCAAACGCGGCCAGATCGCATTTTGCACGAGAAATTACACACCATGTTTCGCTGACATGTGGTTCCGTTCCAACATGTTAGTGAGACGACGGCGAGTCCTTTTGTACAATGTCCGAAAGGACGTGTAGGCCGGGGCGCCTCTTCGTGTACCGTGGCAAACTGGCAACCGTCCACCGACTCTTCACCTTTCCCTCTCGATTTGGAACTGCTGTCGCACGATCATCCTCCCTCCTCCGTTTGCCTTCACCCTTCCTTCTGCCATTGTTTGATCGTCTTCTCCATGGAGGGAACAAACCGGAAACGACCCGGTATTCTTGCCCCGATCTGAAAGATGACGTGGTGGGGGAACTCATTGATCGGTGCGACGTCATCACCTCGGCTAGCATGGCAGGTTCGTTCAAGAACATTCTCAACTCAACTAATAACATCATTACAAGGAACCCAAGGGTCCAAGAGCGGTTTGATCTCCCCTATCTTCTTCGCCGTGACCCTGCTAACTAGCGCGGGGACAAGGGAAGCCTCGCCTTGTGCAAGTTGATGCCGCTTGATAATGATACGTATGATGTTAAGATGCCATCGCTTGAGGGCAAGGCTTGGGCAGGCGCAAATGGAGATTGGGTTGTTTATATTGGGTACAATTGCGAGTGGGAACTTGTGAATGTGTACACTCGTCAGCGGATTCCACTTCCAAAAATCTCCGAGTGCCCAGAGGTTGAGCACACAGATGATCTACGTACGTTCAAATATGATCATGGTGACTGTCGTCTACGGAAGATAGCAATTTCTCGAGTTCCCAACCGCTCTTGGAATTACAAGAACTATCAAGTTGTTGCTATCTTCGACAAGTTTGTTGCCATCCTTCGTGCTTCGACTGGATGGATATTGCTCAAAATCAGTTTCTATACACGGATGTGTACTGTGATGCAATTGAATACGAGGGTCTTGTGTTTGCTGCCACCACTCGTGGCACTGTTTTTGCATGGGATCCTCGTAGTTTCGGTACGTTTGTCTTCCACCGTAATTATAATTGTTCCATCCACATGCATGCGAGTTAGCAAGTTTCCCTTCTCTACTAATAACCTTCTTCTTGTGTTTCCAAGGTCCTGTGAACATTCCACCACCTATACTTGAAAATTTTTATAACCAAGGGGGAGATGACGATGGTGATGATCACGAGCATGAGGACGAGCAGGGCCCATATGCTCACTTGTGGCTGGCAACTAATTCCAATGGATCACCACTTCTTGTCTGTATACAGCCCACTGCTGATGTTACTACTGAGGGAGCAGGTGTTGTCTCCCATGGTCGCGCTCTCCGGACCTATTCCAACACCCGTTGCATGGTATTCGGGATGGATACTAGTGTACAGTATTGATAGTCTTGGAGCAAACTCGCTCTTCCTTGGACAAAACTACCCAATGATGGTGAAAGGCGATCCAACTGCTGTTGACACAACATTACTACCATTTATGAGAAGCAACTGTATCTATACGTCGGACATTGCGGTGGTTCCCTACCCTGGTCGTGATATAGTAGGCCGCTTCAGCCTGGATGATCAGTCCCGCGTTGGTCTCGAGATTGACAGTAGCTGGCCCTTCCCAGAGAATCACTTGTGGTTCAAAGCAAGCGTTTCCAACGCCGAGGATTGGTTGAGTTGAAGTTCATTTCATTGCTTGTTAATTGTTGTGTGATGAAAACTTTAGTATTTATAATGTATCCTCATTGTCGTTGTGGGTTGATGACTTGTTTTAGGTTATAAAATGATATGCCTGTGGTAAACTTACTAAATTTATGAATGGCTTTCGAGTCGCTTCTCTGAGTGGGTGCTGCGACGAGGCACAAAAATATTTTCCGAATACATAATTGTACATGCATTGCAAGAGGTTATCGGATGAGGCCAATCAACAATAGTACACTATTTGTACTAGCTTCACATGCTGCACTATCTCTATGTCTATGTACGTAATACAACAAGTTTTAAACTTGAGACAAGCCACCCATCCTGACAAAGAACACTTTTTAACCTAGCACAGACTCCAGGAAATTTCGCCACAGTGTGAGGTGGGCCATATGTTAATGTGCTCGTTGTACGTAACCAGCACCTCGATTCCTCGATACTACTACTATAAGTAGTAGGAGTAGTAGGGTGGCATGGGCCAGAACAATCATTCACGTCCAGGAGTACGGCACACGCCACCAGCACGACTTCCATCTGACACCATATTTGTTGGAGTCCATGCTACAGCAATCTCTTCAACCTCGTCATTTCTCTAACTCAGCCATCGCGCGGCGGGCGAGGTGGGGGTTTGCCGATAGTCGGTTTCCTCAACTGCGGTCCCACTTGTAAGGCCAACTCCAACGCACGACCCCAAACGGACCTCCGTTTTGCCTGGATTCTGTCCGTTTTGGGTAGGGCAATGGGGTCGTGTCTAGGCCATTTCTCGGATGCGGTGGCCATGCGCCGAACGCGCGGACGCATCCCGGCCGCGTACATTTTTCTTTACAAACACATATCTTTTTTTCATCATTGATTTTTTGGTACATGGAAATACATCACCAAAATTTTGACTAGAAAAACAAGAACCACAACAATACATTTTAGAAGATATCCAACTTCCATAACTGCTCCTGTAAGTTGGATTAGTGCCTTCTCGATACATTCATTGTTGATCTGCGGAGCCTCGATCCTGCGTGCTTCTTTCTTCTTCAAGTGTAAAGAAGTAGATGTGTCTAGCCTCTATTCTATCAACAAGTGCACTAGTCTCATCTCTAGCCTCTATGCTAGCTAAAAGTGCTAGAACATCTACTAAATTGCGCTCTATCAATATATCATTGTACTCTTCTTCCCAATACCAAAACTTGCATCCATTCTACACAATAAAATTTTAAGTTAGCACAACTAGTCTAATCCGAGAGCACAACCTAAGATTTGGTCGAGTTCTTCCTCCTTTTGCTGACACGTGGGACATCCAGCATCCAGGTCGTGTCATGCAAGAAAATAGAGTGGTAGTTGAAGCCACGTGATGTGCATCTTGGGTTAAACTGTAAGTAGAATCTTACTACTCTTGAGTAACTCCAAAAGCGGCCACCGAAGATCTTTATTGGATTTGTTTTTCATCAACAGCACGTCGAGGTGAAAGATGTGCAGGTTCAGTGGGTCCTCTTGCGTTTTCACTGACATGTGGACCGCATATGAGCAAACAGACGATGGGCTCCGCACGTTTGCTGGCTGGATGAGAAGAGAGATAGAGGAGGGCTAAGCACGGACTCCGGGAAATTTGTTCTACGTAACCAGCACCTCGATATAGTGGGGTGGTGTCACGACTGGTTTTTCAATAAAATAATTATTGAGAGACCAATCCCTTTTACGGACCAGTAAGGAAGAATTCCTTCTCACTGGTAGACAATATCTTGGTCACAGAAGAAAAATACCAGGAGTACTGAAATATAATACAAGGTTGAGCGGAGACTGCCCAACAATTTATTACATGCACGCCGATAAAACAAGACGGTGGATAGGGTGGCATAACTACTAACTCACGATAATAACGGAGGCGGAAATATCACCGCGAAGCGAGTGATATGACTCATGAAGACTACAGCTCTTCGAGCGTCGGAGTGAGGCTCGAGGAGACTTATTACGGGTGGTGGAAGCGTATATAATACAAGTGACCAATATCCGGGATCGCACAGGACTGACTGGGACTCCTGTAGGCGTCGGACGTACTATCAAACTCTTCATCCAAGAGATCGCCTTCGTCAACATCTGGCCAAAACAACAAGCCAGGTGAGTACTATGAAAGTACTCGCAAGACAGTTCGGACATAAGATATAACAAATGTAAACATGGAGCATATGTACAGATTAACCAGTGCGTTCAGGCATAGAGATAATAAATACTGGGTGCCAAACGAGGGTCTGAATGACTCCTCGAGAGGAAACTGCAAGAATAGTAATACTGGTGCCAAACGAGGGTCTGAATGACCCCTCGAGAGGAAACTGCAAGAATAGTAATACTGGTGCCAAACGAGGGTCTGAATGACTCCTCGAGAGGAAACTGCAAGAATAATAATGCCGCAGTCGGGCGTCGGGGCGACACCACAAAAAGGGCTTATAACAGAAAATAAAGGCAATGCGTGCCACAGTCGGACGTCTGAGCGACATCACATAAAGGGCTTATATTTAAAGTAAGAAACAAAAACACGCCACAGTCGGACGTCTGAGCGACATCACATAAAGGGCTTATATTGTAGCTCAATAATTCAGTTGCTCGGGATTATAAATTATTACAAGTACGAGACAAATATAAGGTTAGTCCATCCACGGTAATAATAATTAAATTGGGTTCACCACTTGAGCTTGTTCACCGGGAGACAAGTTTTCCACGCGGATAGATAGGGATATACTGACTTCACTACTTGATCATGGATATGATGACTTGGAAGAATTTGACTCTGCAGAGTTTGTACTTAACCACAGCCAACGGATTTCAGTAGTCACAGGGACTAGTTCCGTTTACGGTGTTTGGAAGAAACACGTCTAACCAGTACACACCCTTTCAATCTTCCGAAGCCAGGGATCACCCTCGGCAACGTTCAAGAAAAACCTTGAGACGGGGAGGCTACAACCTCGCGTAGCATGGGATCAAATTTCTATACGCGCGCTCTAAGGGGGTACCCCCCCTCTCGGTCCCAACCGGAAACACCCATGCCCCCTGATCGGATGACTGGCTTTAATCCAGGGCCAAGGTACCATCATCCCGGCCCCTCTGTTTGGTGTGTACACGGAAAGAGGTTACCAACTTACTAAACCGCATGCTGGCAAAAGAAACATGTGGTAGCACGGAAGGGAAAAGAACGATAACGTGGCTCCGTCCACGTTAACGTCGGGATTTGTCGGATGACGCAAGGCTGGTATGCTACAACAGTACCACCTTGCTTCCCTTCATGTCACCACATGATTAGGCCATCTCTCACCAGAGATCATCGCAACTTTGGAACATACGGGTAGTTGCCTCGCAAGCAACGGGGAACTCACCGATACTCATATGCCACGCACAAACATTCACGCAAACATGCAAAACACCTATCATATCAAAGTTTCAAACATGCTTGCCTGGTTCGGAGAAGTCGGAGTCTAGCTCGGCGAAGTTCGCGGCTCCGTCACCTCTTCCGGAACCTACGGCAATAACGAAAACGAGCACTAACGTGAAAACCAACGCGTGCATAAAAATCTCTCCAAAAAATTTCCAAATAAATCTCATAAAAAACTAGACAAAATTTTAAGACTGTCAGAAAAAGAGTCACTCAAAAATCCCTTTTTATAAAAAAGTTATAAAGGTTTCTGTCCAGGGACTCATCTGTAATGAAACAGAAAAGTTCCAGGGTTTAAACTGAGAAACCAGAAAACGCTTCGGAAAGAAATGCGCTAGCTAAAGAGGGAAAGCGTATTTTGCCCGAAGGCGCCAACAGAAAACGGTTCGATGGAGAATAGAACAGAGGCTGACATGGGGGGCCACATGTCAGGTTCAAAAAGCTCGCCGGCGCCCGAAGACTGCGGTGGACGCCGGCGTCGAACCACGGCGAGTCAGGAAGATCGGAGGGTACCAAGAGCTTCAGCGTGTTCTTCCGCGTCGGTGGGTGGTGGACTCGACCAACGGGGAGCACCACGTCGACGGCGACACTTTCTCCGGCGGACGGCGGCTCGGGTGATGGTGGAGAACTCCAGTGGAGGGCTGCAAACTTCGAATTGAAGCGCAGGTGAGAAGGAGGGATGCATAGTGAAGCTACTGGCAAGAGATGGGAGGCAGAGGTGCACGCACGGGAGCGAATCGAGCTGGATCCCGTGGCGGGTCGCGGCGGCCGGAGTTGAGGAAGGAGACCTCCTCGGGGCTCTTCCAGTGGCTAGGCGTGCTCAAGGTGGAGTGCGGAGGTGGTGTGGGTTCGAGTTGAAGCTCGGGGCCTCTATTTATAGGCGGATCGATGGGGTGGCCACGAACGGAGAATCTCCGGCGAGCAATTACGGCGATGCAGTGGATTGGCAGGAGGTTTGAGTGGCCAGGCAGCATCAGTGGAAGTTACTGGTGTCGTTCCCCCGCTAATCCCGACTGGTCTTGGTGTAACGGTGCCGGTCCACGGTGGGGTGGCCGCACGGGCACGACGGCGGCAAAGAGCGCGCTCCGCGCCCTGCGGTTCACGACGAGAGTGGCAGCATGTTCTGGGGAGTGGAAGGCCACGCGGCGATCTCCGGTGGCTTGGGCGGCGCTGGGTGGCGCCGTCAGCGCCGCGCCTCTCTCTGGCGGCCGCAAAGCCGCCGCTGGCGTCGGTCACGGGGCGGCGCACCTTCTGCTGCTCGTCGCTGACGTCCGCAAGGTGCCAGACGCTCGTGCGGTGCAGAGGACAAGGGGGAGGGGATAGGGAACACGGCGACACAGCGGCACTGGCGAGATCGACGTCGGGTTCTGAAGAAAACGACAGTGTACTGAAATGTTCTCTGAACTTTACTGAACCTGATTTTGACAATGCACTGCAGGTGTTCGACAGAATGATTTGGCAATGAGAAAATTTTTCCTGGGGCTAGGACTTGGTGAGGTGACCACTCAATGCACCCAGAGGCTGCCTGATTTTACTTGGAATTTTTGGAGAAAGATTTGAATGAACTTCACCAAATTTGACAAATCTGGTCCAAACTTGCAGCAAGTGTAGTTTGAAAAATTTGAACTGAAGACCAGTGGATCTTCATGGATCTTGGTTGAGGGTTCAAGGGACTAGGAAGGGAAAAAGGTTTGGGGGCAAAAATCAAAACAGAAAGTGGAGTTCCTTTGTAAATCACCAATGGCTAGAATAGAAGACAGAAATTTGTTTGAATATGATTTAAATGGAAAAATAATCATATGGGGAGGTTCAACTTGCTGGATTTGATGCAAATCATGATCCAAAGGTGAGGGAAGGTTTAGGAGAGTGGATTTTCACTAAGGCCATGGCAAGAGAGAAATGTTGAAAGTGGCAAAGGATTTATCCAAAAGCCATAGTGCATTCTCAAGTGAAAAGTATTTTGTCTTGAGTTCAAATAAAAAGGCAAGGACCTCTAAGACCAAAAGCAAGTCTTGGGTGAATCCAAATAAAACTCTTGTCATGAGAAAAATATTTGAAAGGGAGCGTCCTTTTGAAGAAATTTTTTAATTCACCTCCCTCAAGTCAAACAAAATCTTTTGAAAAATCCAAAAAAAATTGGGTGTCACAAGTGGCATGGGCCATAACTAGCATTCATGTCTAGCAGTACGGCACACGCCACCCACACGAGTCCCATCCGACACCAATTTTCTTGGAGTCCGTGCTACAGCCATCTCTTCTCCCTCCTGTTTTCTCAGCCATCGCGCGGTGCGCAGGGTGGGGATTTGCCGATAGTCGGTTTGCTCAACTGTGGTCCCACTTGTAAGTGAAAATGCAACACAGCACGCATTCCCCCTTGAGCGGCGTGCCAGACCAACCATGTGGGGGTGCGACATGAATACGGCAGGCTTTTCCTTTTGAACTTGTAACTTGTAAAATTTGGTTCTGCTCCATGGCGCGACCGATAGATAGAAACGATTTTCCCTAGAGTAATGAGAAGTTTGGTTCTGGCGCGGTTCATGCATAGAGTACGTAGGAAAATCATGAAGTTGATGCGAAAGGTAAGATAATTACTTGTAGTACCATATACTACTACATGGATTTGACGGAAAGATAAAGATACATATGGATCCATCAACGGCATTATCACGCCCTAGTGCACCGGGTCACCAACCGACGTGTGAGGAGCAGCGGCGTTGGCGGCAAACTCAACGTGCTTCTGAACAATGCCGTCCAAGGTTGCCCTGTGGTCCAAGAAGGCCAGCGTCCTATCGTCCTCCTCTTGCATGTAGTAGTCCTTGTGGACGATTTGCGCATAGACGTGGGTGATTATGTCGATGGTGTCTTGCTGCGCCAGGCGCTGTGCGGTGAGCGCGACCTCGAGGTGGACATTCGCCGACGCGACGGCGGGAAGTCGCAGGGCCACCAGTGCGTCGAAGAGGTTGTCACCATAGAGGCTGTTGAGGGTGGCAGGCATCGCAGAGCCTGGGCGCGTGGGCTGGAAGCATACGTCAAGGTCATCCGCGAGCTTCTTGACGACGGTGAACTTGTCGAGGAAGCCGACCAGGACCTCGTCGAACAAGTAGACGAAGCTGTCGTCCAAGCGGCCCCTCGCCCTGGCGGCCTCAAGCACTACCTGGAGACGTTCCTCGGTGCCGGGCCGCAGGCCGACGTCGTGGACCATCTAGCACAGCCGGCTGATGCTCGCACTCATCCCTCCATGGGTATAGCTTCTAGTCAACTGATCTTGCGATTGGAGTGATCACTCTTTCCCTTGGGTGCATAGGATTTCATAGATTGGACTGGCGGGAGCCTTTATACGAGAAGTGCAGACTGCATTGAATTCATGTGCGTGTTGGCCATCTACTCCTCGCCCCTCTACTGCACCTGCCTTTGGCTGTATGACAGGTTGGCCAGCCACCCGTTGGGCCCACGTGTCATACACCCAAAGGCAGGTGCAGTAAGTCAATGAAGTTGTGTCCCCCTCCGTGCCCGTGCATGCTTTCAATGACTTGAGACTACCAAATATCACATGCAGTGGTTAGTTCATTGCATGTAATCCTATTAAGTAGCAAAAAGACATTAAGTTATCTCGCCGATAGGAATAAAACAATACACCATGTATTTATTTACAGAGGGAGTAGTAGATTTTTTGTGACATGCATTACTAGATATTGCTAGTCGAATACTAAATCCAGATGGACGTGGTAGTACTACTAAATCCAGACGGTGGTGCCAGTACTAGTAGTAGTAGTAGTACCAATGTAGTAGCACTGTACTACCCGTTGGTCAAATTATTACGTGTTGCTCCTCACAGTGAAGTGACAAGACCCTACGCCAGAGATGACACCTGAGTATCGGCGCCGTGTTCGGCATACCATAGTCAGCCTCACCGTCTGCAGTCACTATCATCATGGCTGTAGACCTAGCCTGCTTACAACTAGCCGTGTTCGACATAATTTCCCATGCGTAGATGCCCGTGCATTGCACGGAACACCAAGATTGGGCGGTGGACGGCGCTGGCAGCGACCATCGCGCCAGATTTTTCCATGGCCTTCTAGATGTGGTGGGGAGGAGATAAGGCTGATTGTGAGAGATAAGGAGTTGTTTGTAAATAGGGAACAAGTGCGGGCATCTTTTTGCAAAATTGGAGAAGTTTGGTTTGTATGCGTCAGATCTAGATCCGATGGCTATTGGTGAAAGATGGCAGGCACAACATCATCACCAACTCAGGACTTGTTTGATTCGCAGGATTTTGAAAACGCAGGAATAGGACACGGCAATATTACAAGTTTCAAATTGATATTACAAATGTTAGGAGTAATGCTGCACCTACGAAGAGGGAATTACTAGGAAGTTTACCTAAGAACTTTCGTTACTTTAGGTGGATGCAGCATTATCGTACAAACTAAAATCCACCGCCCTGACAAGTCACTAATGGGCAAATAAGTTTTCGAGTCTCTGGTCACTTGATATTTCAAAAACAAATTCAGCTTCTGCAGAGACTTTGTCATTTAGGCTTAGACGCTTGCGGTGATCAGCACACCATTCATTGTTGCGCCAGAGAACGCCAAACCTCATTACCTTGAGCACACTTGCCTCCAGAACAAAGAACCTGGCCAATTTAATCTCAGATGTGCTGCCTCGATAGTCGATCAAATCAATTTCTATAAGATGGAGATCAAGGCATTTGATGAGATTGTTATAGTGCAGCACATTTTTCACTTTCAGGTCTTTTCTTATCTGCAAAAGGAGAGAACATATTAGAGCAGCTGGATGTATAAGATTGTCGTGTCATCAAGAGGTACCAATATCATTCGCTCATACGATAGGGTTGGCTGGCTAGTGATATTCTCTCTCTCTCTTTCTCTTTCCTCTCATTTACCTAGGAGTACGTGAAGAGCTTGGGCATTTGTTGCCTTCCACTATGTGCCCGATGCCATATTTTGCAAAAGTATGCCACATAATACGCATCGATGTCAAATCAAAAGATTTTGGCACCGCTCTCGCGATGTGAGAGAGTTGGCACCGGTGTGCACACAGACCCACATGTATAAACAAATCAACCAAACCAACTACACCAGCATCTCACTCTCCCAAACAAGTGTTTTTTTATTGCCTCAGTCCTCTCTCTCTCCCACGCAAGTGTTTTTTCATTGCGTGAGTTAATTTGGCACCGGAGCAAAGTAGGTGATCCAGATTGGGGCACCAGGTGAGCAATGGAGGGGCATCGATGCCAAATGCATAACAAGTGAATTTGGCACGTGTTTTTGCCAACATAGTGAAAATGCCACTGTATGTCACCAAAAATTATACCATTTGAAATTATGTTCAAATACAAATCCAACGATATAATTTTTAGTGACATGCATTAACATTTTGTCAGTTAAATCTATGGTCAAATTTTGATACTACAAAATAGGAAGAGTAAACTAGGATGGAGGTAGTACTTGCTCTTATGGTAACCATAGAGTTACTAGTCTAAGTTACTTTCCACTATGACTAGCCTAGGCTACTATAGTAGTACAACAACAAAAACGATGCAGGTGATCATGTGAGAAAAAAATACTAAAAACATTTCTTTCGGTGCAGTGCGTAGATGCAGTTTTGAACACTACACTTGCCGTCGTAATTTGGGAAAATTACGAAAAATTTGAGCTACGTTGTGATTATCGTTTACTAATAGGAAAGGAGTTTCACCTCGATGAGTAGCTTCTCCGTGCACGGAAAGCATGTAGGGAATCCAACAACTTGATCCAGATTGGGGCCGATAGATTTTATTGCCAAGATCTTCACTGTGCGCATAGACTGGGTCAAGCTTGTGGGAATCATTTTCTGGAAGACGGTCGTAAATTTATCAGGAAGAAATTTAAAAATGTGAATTTCAAGAAGACGGAGAAGAAGATGAGTGTTGTACCTGAACGATTACGGATCCAATAAAGAGTTCGGAGAATTTGGCAGACGAGTGCACCAACGCTGTCAATTTCGGCGCGTCAATGACCCTGATTTTTGTTGGACCTTCTAGATCTGATACAAGCAATCTCTCAAGGAAAGGCGCATTCTCAATGACCATAACGTGGAACAGATGGAGTGATCTCTTCCCAATTGATGTCTTGTTGCGGGGCCAGCAAGACACATAAATCCATCGGAGATTCGTCGAGGCGATGTGGAGGCTAATGAACCCGTGGATCTGCTCAAGACGAAGGTACTCGAGCGCAGTATAGCTGCGGCGCAGGTGCTCCATAGCCTTCTTCGAGATGACAACGTCGAAGAGGTCGAGCTGCTTGAGTTGAGGGAGAAGAAGGGCGGGCGCGGCATTAATCTGGGGAAGATAGCAGGAGCTGAAGCTAGCGCGGCGCAGCGTTGGCGCGAGGCGGAGCGCGGACGGCGGCAGAGAGTGACATCGTCCAGCTTCAAAGCTGAGCTCCTCGAGCTGATCTAGGGCGGGGGATAAGAACAACTCGTCGAACTTGGGTTGGACCTTGCAGTTGGTACTGAACATGCTGATGTCAAGGCGTCTGGCTGGCCCAGGGTGTGATAAAAGGATCTTGGAGACTGTGGCCATGCATTTGCAATCCCCGTCGCAGAGGCAGCTGTCGACGGTGAGGTTGAGGGGGACGCGGCGCCAGAGGGGGCGCCACCACCGGGAGAGCAGGGTGGTCCGCACGGCAGATTTGGTGGGGAGGAGGCCGATGATGACGAGCAGCATGTCGTCGGGGAGGCTGCTGATGAAGTCCAGGCTCGCCGGATGCGGTTTTGGCTCGTGCCGCCTCCGCTTGTTGGCTGCCTCGCCGTCCTTCTCAACCGGCGGCGACGCCGGTGTACACGTGTGCTGGTGTGTGTTGTGTGCTGGGTGTGCGCGAGTGCGTCCTTCTGTGCATGCCGCCGCGTAGTGGTGAATTGTGCGCAAGTGCGTCCTCCACGCGGAAGAAGTGTGTCCTCAATGCGCCCTCAATTTACTAGCGTGCGGGGTGCTACCCCGAGTGGTTTCAACTTTGTTTACTTCACCGTGTGTCAGAGCTGACAAGGCAGCATGGGCCTCTAGTTACTTATTTTCACCCACTGCCACATGGGCCAGCACATGAAGATACAGAACACGAGCTGACAAGGCAGCATGTGGACTGGTTGACCGGTCAACTAAACAATATACGGAGTTATACGCAGACACAGTGAGCGTATAATCCGTCGGTATAGAGTGTTCGTGTGAGAGGGGAGGCCCATGAGAGATAGCAGAGAGAGAGAGAAAGAGCTAATCCCTCCGTTTGATAATGTAGTTCCAATTTTTTTTAAAGTCAAACTTTTGAAACTTTGACCAAGTTTATAAAGAAATTACTTATATCTACAATACCAAAGATAAATGATAGTATGAACTAAGTACATGTTGTGATGAATCTAATGATCTTTCCAGATGTAAATGTTTTTCTCCACATATACCTGGTCAAACTTTTCTGAGGTTTGACTTTTCAAAACATCCATATGCTTATGGACGTGAGAGAGTCCCTAACTAGAGAGAGAGAGAGAGAGTGAAATAGAAAGAGTGAGTGAAAAAGTGTGTGTGCGTGTGTGAAAGAGACATGGACAACACTCGATAAAAGTCGAAAAAAACGTGTGTGTGTGTGTGTGTGTTATGCAAACATATCACACATGCATCTTCGACAACGGAAGCAAGGTGAGGAGATAGTGTGTGGTTGTTTGCAACCGAGAGAGCAAGACCCCTAGCACGTGGCCAAGAGGGGTCTGAAAAACAAGGGAGAGAGGTCGAGAGAGACGTACGGAGAAAATGCAGACATGGGGAGGAGAGAGTGTATGTTTGTCATAGAGAGATCCCCTAGAGATCGTGATGGGACTACATGGGTGGGAGATCGAGTGACAAGGTGTGTGTCACATAGAGAGAGAAGAAGAGCGGAGAGTGTTGGATGGGTCTATATGTATAGCGCGAGCGAGACATGTGTATGTGTGAACGAGGGAGACATAAAGTTTGAGAGAGATTGAGGAGCCCCGATAAGGCTGAGTGGTGCGTCAGATAGCTGAGAGGGGGAAAGAGATATTCCATCCGCTCGATAATGCAGTGCATGTAATTTTTTTAGAAGTCAAACTTTGGAAACTTTGATCAGGTTTAATTACACAAATGTTATTTATATCTTCAATACCAAAGATACATCATACGAAACTATATCTCATGGTGAATCTAATGGTATATGTTTGCCGCTCCAGATGTAATTGTTTTTCTCCACGTACATGGTCAAACTTTGTGATGTTTGACTTTTCAATAAATCAATATGCTATGGACCGAGGAGAGTGCCTAAGTCGAGAGGGATCAAGTGCGTATGATGGAGAATGAGTAAGTGTGCAAAAAGAGTATGTGTGTGAAAGAGAAAGTGACAACAAATGATAAATTAGAGAGAGTGTGTGTTTTTTCGTTTCTTAGGCGAACATATCATGCATGCATCTCCGAGATAGAAAAGCGAGGCGAGGAGATACACGAAGATAGCTAGTGTGTGATTGTTTTCAATGGAGAGAGACACCCCTATAGCACATGTCCAATAGAGGTCTGGCCAACAAGGAACAAAGGTCGAGAGGGACACATTGAGAACATGGATGCATGGGGAGGGCGAGAGGGTGTGTTTGTGATAGAGAGACCCCCTCGAGATCGTGAGGGGACTATATGGGTGGGAGATCGAGGGAGGTGCGTGCACATGTTTGTGATGGAGACTAAGATTAGCTAGTCATATATATATATAGGGGACTGCATGTGCCTACAATTGAGTGAGAGACCATCATACTTGGCTAGCTAGGCATGAGATTGTGTGTGTGTGCGTGTGAGATGGAGATAGAACGAGGGAGAGAGATAGAGTTTTAGATGAGCCTATTGAGTGCGAGTGAGATATGCATGTGTATGTGTGACCCAGGTAGAGAGAGGGGGAAGAGCTCCGAGACGACAGAGTGGTGCGTGAGAGAGTTAGGGCAACGAGCCAAGGAATTTGTGTGCGTACGATGAGTGCACCCAAGATATCTAGCTTGGGCTAGAGAATCATACATAGTGTGCAAGAGAGACCTATAGATGGAGTATATATGCATGCGAACTAGA
>NC_057811.1:158701602-158745732 GCF_018294505.1 Triticum aestivum
GCGTTTTATGCATCAAAGACTGATATAAACCATGTTTCGATATAAACTTGCATTCGAATATTTAAATTGGAGAACATGTTGTCTGCAATCCACACATGAACGGATATATGCGTATATCAAACAAGTTCATTAATTTGACTTTCAACATGTTCATGGAGTACTATAATACTGTACAACATGCTATTCGATTGAGGTGTTCAATTTTGGATTTAGTTCACTATTTTGACCTGGTGAACGACCTATTTCATTGAATTGAGATATTTCATTTTGGGTTTGATTCCCTTTTTGAGTGGGTCAACTATTTGTCATATAGTAAATCGCTAGCAACGAGCATGTAAAAACACATTACTCCTGAGCATCATCTCTCCATCTAAAAAAGAAGTGGCAAGCAAATATTTCTAAATTTGATTCGAATCGACTTGGTAAGGTAGACATGGATGCTCGTTCTCCCAAATTTTGAACGAACCGTTAAACATCCTCTGCTCGGTGGAATTCGCCTGAGCAAATAAATGGGAGATGTGAAATTACCGTCCTATGTGGGAGACGCATTAATTGGCCCGTTGTGCATCGAGGGTAGGTTCGTAACTTCATCCAAGCGCGCCTTCTCCTCGGCCGAAATGACATGTGCCGAATAATTCATAAACCATGGTCAGCAAAACACGCTCTCCTCACTCGAAATAGCTCGCGCCCACTATTTCAAAACACGCTCTCCTCGCCCGAAATCGCTCGCGCCCACTATATTTCAGAACACGCCCTCCTCGCCCGAAATCGCTCCCGCCCACTATTTGGGGAGAAGCAAAGTTGCTCTACTATCAGACCCAAGCTGAGAAGCCTAAAGGCAGGGGTAGAACTGTAACTCCCCCTCACATTTCAGACAAATGCGTCCGTAAAACATGGTTCCACTCCCCTCCGAATTCCCCCCCCCCCGCCCATTCATACCTCGTGGGCGCCAAATCACCTTCTCCCCGGAAGCTCCCTTCTCCCGAGCCGCGAAACCTCAGCCCCTCCTCCATGGCACCCCCACCGCACTAATTTCACAGCCGCCCTCCTCCCTAATGCCGGAGACGCTGTCCATTTGCCGTCGTGCACTGGGCCGTGTGCCTCTTACTCCGTGCTGCTAGAGCTGCCTCGATGACGGCCGCGTGAACCGTACCGGAGCCGATTCACCCCCGCTGTTGTTCACGGCGCCAGAGCGGCTCCAACTTCGGATCCGTCCAGAGTCCCGGCGCTGCTTCCCCGTAGCCGTCGACCGTCGCAACATCGTTGTTTCCCTGCCGCCGGTGGCCACCACAACCGCGCCGGCCTCACCGACTCGGCAGCTGGACCTGCCTACTTCACCATGCCGCCAGATAGGTCGCACCCTCATCTCAAATCACTTTATTTAGGCATCAGTTGTCTGAATTTTTATTCTAGGCCAATCGATTCCCAATGGGAAGCAGCACCCCTCGAGGCGGCGGAGCTCCTAGGCTGCCGATTGGCTGGTGTCTAACGTAAGGGTGCAGGGCCGGAAGTTCTCCGCGGAAGCAGCGCTTAGATGGCTATTTTAGAGTTGCGTGGGTTCAAGGTACTGCCACCGCCGGATCTGGAGGACGGGGAGACTTTGTGGATTGGCCTGGGGGCAGCGCAACCATGGCAGTGTGGTGGGGCGGGGAGCGGGGTTTTGGCCGGGGCCACGGACGGCGGAGGCAAGTTGCTCTGCTGTTGGTCCCTGGCTCTTCGGGGAAGATTCCTAACAGTGTTAGCCGGGAGGCACAAGACGGCCATCAAGCCATCCGGCATAGATCAGACGGTACCAAAATAAAATAAAATCATGTGACCCCAATTTAGTCTCAGTCAACACACGTGTGACCACTCTCGTACCTTGCTGTTGATCTCTTAGTGTATTTCTTCAGATCAAAGAGATGTGTCATTCTTAACATTATGCGTTATCTGCATCTTCAGCCACACCGTCTTCCGACTCACCGTAGCTGCTCCAACAAGGGAACCATACACCAGAAGGGAGCTATAGTCCCCACTCAACAGTTCCCTGCATCGAATGTGCGTGCCCGACATGGACAACCACAACAACTGCAGGGCCATCGACAAGTCAGCACATGATGCTCACTCCTATGGATGGCGGCCAGATAGGTTGTACCCTCATCTTACTTATGTGCAACATTTATGGCTTTGTTATTCATCTAAGCATGGAAAATAGATTATCACATTTCACTGTATATTCATGCTGATCTCTTACGGGTCTTGTTCAGGAGTTAACGTTGTTCCATAGTTCAGCTAAGATACTTGTTCTTTAGGTAACGTTGTTCCATAGTTATCATCCATCAGCCAATGCTATCCCACAGGCTGGTGATTATAGTATTATACCACTTCTAGTATTACCTATGTTGTTCTTTAATACTTTTGTGTGCCATCTAGTTAATCTCGAGTACAAACGATGCATATTTTGTAGCTTTCATCTATGTTCTCCCTTTAGTTTTTGAGACCTGTTGCTGCTAGTTAACCCCAGTCCTACTATTTATGTCATCTCCTACAGGCACTCATTACATAAATCTAACTACTAGTTGTCTTCCATGCATGTCAGATATAATTGCACACACTGATATATCCACAAGAACCTCATGGAGCAATGTAAAGGCCAATAAACTTGATGTCAATGATACCCAATATGATGGAACATGTAAAGGCAGTTCTTCAGAAGACTTGTAGAAAGATGTTGAATCCTCTTCACCCCACAAGGTCCTTGCTCTTACTTGGCCCGTGATATGGGTACAACATGCATATAATGTCCTGGAGTGTATCTACTCTATTGCAATGCCATGTGCTTAGCATGCTGATCATGCATGTAAATATGTCATGCCTTCCTATTTTTCAGTACCTATTCCATTCATGATAACATGTTTTCAAATTCAAGTACTGTCATTCTATTCTATTGCAATGCCATCTGCTTAATTTGGACATCATGCTTCTGAATATCTTATGCATTGTTATTCATCAGTATGTACTTCATCTGTCTACCATACCATGTTTTTTTACATTGAAGTGTTGTTCTAGTGCTCTGATGCGATGCCATCTTAGTTTCCCAATCATACACGTGTATGTTGCCTTAGTTTTTTCTGTACGTATTCCGCTAGCATACAGTTTTACATTCAACTAGTGTTTTTTTACTGTGTTGTCCTGTCGTAACCCTAGCTCTTACACCATACTCCCTCCAACAGGATTACATGCTGCCGAAATGGATAAAAAAGGATGTATCTAGAACTGAAATACGCCTAGACCCATCCATTTTTTCCAGATGGAGGGAATACATGTCAATATGTCATGCCTTTCTACTCTTTAGTACCTATTCCATCTCTCTGTTGTAGCATGTTTTATAATTGAAGCACCATTCTTCTATACAAGGCATGCAAGGGGAAGACGACTATGTTAGAATCTGAAGGGTTACAAACCAGGTCTTTGTAAAATATCCAAACGCCAGGAGATAATAAACCGACTCCAGTTTTTATAGATACTGCTCCAGCACAGAGAAACCCAACTCCTACTGATAATAAGCAGATTCCAATGGCCAAAGAACTAGTCCGCTCCAATCCAGCAAAAATATGTCAACTCCATTCTAAGAAGCGTGTGCGTATCCTTGCATCATTAAATTTTATGGCATGCTGATCATATTTTCTACATGTTTCTTACCCATCTCTCTTTTAGAAAATAAGCTTAACAGATAGAAGAATTTTTGCACTGGTATCGTCTATGAGGAAAGATTCTTGCAGGAATTCTCTGTACTCCAATGCAGATGTAAGTACCTGTTGTATATCACTATATTTTTACATCAGCATGTATTTGTTAATCGGCGTGAATCCAACCTTTATCTGATCTAAATTTAGTTGTAGCAAAATGTATGATTAAAGGCCACAATGTTGATTTTTGTAAGGAAAACTGCCTGGTAGTTTTGTATCCTGAGCTACATGAGTGTACTATCTCATATCAGTGGGTTTGATTACTTTGGTTCTGCAGTGGGTTTTCAGTGTTTTTTTACTGTGTTGTCCTGTCGTATCCCTAGCTCTTACATCATACTCCCTCCATCCGGATTACATGTCGTAGAAATGGATAAAACTGGATGTATCTAGAACTGAAATACGCCTAGACCCATCCATTTATTTCCGGATGGAGGGAATACATGTCAATATGCCATGCCTTTCTATTCTTCAGTACATATTCCATCTCTGTTGTAGCATGTTTTATAATTGAAGCACCATTCTTCTATATAAGGCATGCAAGGGGAAGACGGCTATGTTAGAATCTGAAGGGTTACAAACCAGGTCTTTGCAAAAGATCCAAACGCCAGGAGATAATAAACCAACTCTATTTTTCATAGATACTGCTCCAGCACAGAGAAACCCAGCTCCCACTGATAATAAGCAGATTCCAGTGGCCAAAGAACTAGTCCGCTCCAGTCCAGCAAAAGAATGTCAACTCCATTCTAAGAAGCGTGTGCGTATCCTCACATCATGAAATTTTATAGCATTCTGATCATATTTTCTACATGTTTCTTACCCATCTCTCTTTTAGAAAATAAGGTTAAATGATAGAAGATTTCCTTCATTGGCATTGTATTTGAGGAAAATATCTTGCGGGAATTCTCTGTGCTCCAATGCTAATGTAAGTACCTGTTGTATATCACTATATTTTTACATCAGCATGTATTTTGTTAATCGGCATGAATCCAACCTTTGTCTGATCTAAAATTAGTTGTAGCAAAATGTTAAAGGCGCCAATGTTGATTTTTGTAAAGAAAACTGCCTGGTAGTTTTGCATACTGAGCTGCATCAGTGTATTATCTCATATCATGCACATTACTGAATTGTAGTGCTGCTCTGGTTGCCCATTCATTCATTGTGTCAATGTTGCTTTTGTATTACCTTACCTAGCTGATGATAGTTGTGCCATATTGTGTTAATTTGGTGTTGGCTAGTTGCCGAAACGTTCGTTGTGCCAATGTTGCTTTCCTATTATCTGACTTGGCCAATGATAGCAATGCTAGTGTCTTAATTTGGTGCAGGTTGCTGAGGATAAGAAGACAGACTCTGAAAATAGCAAGGCAACCCCATTGTTTCTTTCCAATAAATCTAGGCCAGGTAATATGCCAATAACTCATGATTAATCTGTTTGGTTCCCCTCCTAATTTATGTTATGATGCAGTGGTCGAGACACTCTCCACTATCAATAATACAAGCCTGCCAAAATCGCCATCTGAATCTGTTCAGTATCCTCTGTCTCGAATGCAATAGAAAAAATGTATGTTTGTGAACCAATTAATGGCTGAAGGAATGATGGAAATGGTGGAGGAATTAGAGGTGCAGAGTCATGCAACACAACAACTGATCAATGTTTTCAGAGACAGTGTAGCAAAGCAGCAAGAACTTGCCCACATGCTTATGGGCATCATCCGTGCTGAGGTTGCAGATTGTGACGTTGTAGATCGTTAGGTTCTGTTCATTTATTTGCATTGGCATCAATCTTTGATTGCCCAATGGATGTAATTTCCTGTAATATATGCTAGATGTGCAACGTTTTTTCCTGTATGCCGTACCTTTGCTTGATCGGTTTTGGTCCTGTGCATAATTGCTCGTCGTAATGGGCTCAAATTATCTAATTTGGCCTAAAGACATGTACGAACTTTAGTGGGCCCATTAAGTTAATGGGCCGTTACCAGGACGAAAGTTAATGGTCGGCCCTCTTAACTCTCGGGTCGTTAACAGGCTGACATCAAAGCGGGCAACAGGTGGGCCCAATTGATTTCATGGGCCGTTAACAGGCTGTTACTAAGTTCAGGCTACATATGGCCCAACTATACTGTGGGCCTTTAGCAGGCCGAAAGAGACAGCAGGCTTGTACTGGACCATGAAGAGCATGGGCCGCTAAGAGGCTGAAAGTCAGGTCGTATTGTAAATGGCCTAACTGTGTTGTGGGCCTTTAGCAGGATGAAAGAGAAACCGGGCTGGTATTGGACCATGAAGGGCATGGGCCGTTAAAAGGCCAAAACTCAGGTCCGACTACAAATGGCCCAACTCATTTATGGTCCGCTAACAGGCTGAAAGGCGCACAAGGCCGGGAATTGGCCCAACACTTAAATGGGTCGCTAAAAGGCCAAAACTCAGGTCTGACTACAAATGGCCCAACAGATATATGGGCCGTCACCAGGCTGAAAGACACACCGGGCCGGAAATTGGCCCAACACTTAAATGGGTCACTAAAACGCCGAAACTCAGGTCCGACTACAAATGGCCCAACTGATTTATGGGCCATCAACAGGCTGAAAGACACACCGGGCCGGAAATAAGCCCAATATTTAAATGTGTCGCTAAAAGGCCAAAAGATGTACATCGTGAAAATTGGCCCATCCACTGAATGGGCCGTTAACAGGCCGAAATCTCATCGTGCCGATATTGAGCCCAAATATATAGCGGGCTATTAACGGGCTCGAACTGACGATGGGCTGCAATGGTGTCAAATTTTAACGGGCCGTTGACGGGCCGAATTGGCACATCTCGTATGGGCCGTGGGCTTAAATGGACCTGACACAAGTAGGCCTTATATGGGCCGGCCTGCTATTTTTTACTGGGCCGACCTTTTTCACCGGAATGGGCCACTGTTGGGCCGTGCCACGTGTCGACCTATCATAGGCGCCTCCTGTCCAATGAGTGGATGACATTTGTCCCAACGGTGAGGCAACACGTGTTTCCTCCGGCCAATGATGATTTTACACATGGAAAAACCCCATTGGCCCGGGCTGTTAATGGGTTATCGGATCCAAAACCGGACCCCGTAGCTTAACGGCATTCCGTTACGGTGGATGCCACGTGTCAGTCACCCTTGAAGAAACCACTTCTGTGATGCACGATTTATCGTCATGGAAGTGGACACTTCCGTGATGATAATTTTGGTAATGTCATGGAACACTTCTACAACAACACAGGTATGACTATGTTGATTCTGTCATAAATTTTTCATGGATGTACATGCATGACAGAAAACGTGACCTACTGTGACAAACCCGTATCATCATGGAAGTGTATTTTTTTGTAGTGAAAGGAGCGCATTTAATGCGCCTTGTCCCGTAATGACAGGTGATAAGCTTGTACACTGTATACCTTTCCACCTCCTGTGTGCCACTGTGGCGACCCCTTTTGACTATAAAAGGAGGCCCGAGGCATACTGGAGAAGGATTCGGATCTTTTGGACTACGCACGCACCACAGCTAGTTCGAGAGCTCAAGAGCACTCAAATATACACCAAAGCAGGACTAGGGTATTACGCATCCTCGCGGCCCGAACCTGGTTAAACGATCCTTGTGCTGACTACCAGACCCGCTCTTTGCACAACCCCGCGCCCGCCAACCGTAGAAGGGATCCCAGTGATTCCATAGTGTAATGAGTGTGAAAACATCTTCAGTCTGCCGACCGAATATTCCCTTAAGAATGCTAGCTTTCGGCTTCACCCAGTCTGAGGTACACATCCGGATGACCCGGGAGTAACAATCGCAGAGGTGCTCCCTTTATGCCCTAGCCGAACAAACGGGAACGTAGGGCATAAGCACAGGAGCCAGGCAACCCAGCTTGGCCAGAACTTAAGTCATAATGATGCATATAATGGTGAAGAAAAGGTACATATGAGGAAAAACACATATGTGGTGAGCTTGATGCCCGGAAAATAATAATAAGCTTCTGTACAAGAAGCCCCCAGGTATTATGGGTGTACATATTTAAGGATGTGTACGTCATAGGTGCGCGGTTTAGCCGCGCGAGAGCTTAATGCTAAAAAAAGAACGAAAGAGAGGAAAAGTAATGGAAACAAAAGGGAGAAGAAGGCGAACAAAGAGTTTGGGCTCTAGGCGTAGAATCTTCAGAGTCTGGCAGTGTTCCATGGGTTCGGCTCTAAGCGATTATCTGATGCATCACGCAGGCGGTACACTCCTCCAGTGAGAACTTCGTTAATGATGAAGGGACCCTCCCACTTGGGCTTGAGTTTGTCCTTTTTCTTCTCTGGCAAGCGTAGAACAAGTTCGCCAACATTATACGTCTTGGCCCGCACTTCTCTGCTTTGATATCTGCGAGCTTGTTGTTGATACAGTGCGGAACGGGCTTTTGCAACGTCGCGCTCCTCCTCCATGGCGTCTAAACTATCCTGACGATCAAGCTCGGCCTCTCTCTCATCATACATGCACACTCTAGGTGAGTCATGAATAATGTCGCAGGGCAATACGGCCTATGTGCCGTACACCATGAAGAACGGTGTGTATCCGGTAGTACGATTGGGCGTGGTCCGTAGCCCCCAGAGTACGGAGTCGAGATCCTCAACCCAGTGCTTGTCTGATTCTTTCAAAGACCGCACTAGTCTAGGCTTAATGCCGCTCATAATAAGACCATTAGCTTGTTCGACTTGACCGTTTGTTTGCGGGTGATACACGAAGGCATAATCAAGCTTAATGCCCAGATTAGCACACCAGGTTTTCACCTCATCGGCTCTAAAATTGGAGCCGTTATCGGTGATGATGCGGTGTGGGACGCCGTAATGCTGCACGACACCGGATATGAAGTCTATCACTGGTCCGGCTTCGGCCGTTTTAACTGTTTTGGCCTCTATCCACTTAGTGAATTTATCTACCATGACTAGCAGATATTTTTTCTTATGGCTTCCTCCTTTAAGGGGTCTGACCATATCAAGCCCCTAGACCGCAAAAGGCCAAGTAATGCGGATTGTTTGTAGAGCGGTGGGTGGCATATGGCTTTGGTTGGCGAAAACCTGGCATCCGACACAACGTTGGACAAGGTCCTGTGCATCTGCTCGGGCCGTCGGCCAATAGAAACCTATACGGAAGGCCTTACTTACAAGGGCCCGAGCTACGGCGTGGTGATCACCAAGACTGGCATGAATTTCGGCCAAGAGCTGTCGTCCCTCTTCTTCGGAGATACATCTTTGAAGTACTCCGGTAGCGCTTTTCTTGTAGAGCTCTCCGTCATGGACTTTGTAGGCTTTCGAACGCCGGACAATGCAGCGAGCCTCATTCTGATCCTCAGGGAGCTCTCACCTATTGAGGTAGGCCAAGAAGGGCTCGGTCCATGGGGCAATTACTGCCATGATAAGATGGGCCGATGGTGTTATTTTGGTGGCTGAGCCCCCGATGATATCGGTATTGTGTTCGGAATCTGGGGGTATAATCGGATCCGAACTGGTGCTGCCGCTCTCCCCTTGCCACACCACGGATGGCTTGAAGAGCCTTTCCAGAAAGATGTTAGGTGGGACGGGGTCACGCTTGGCACCAATGCGAGTGAGGACGTCCGCCGCTTGATTACTTTCTCGAGCCACATGATGGAACTCGAGTCCCTCGAATCGAGCCGACATTTTGAGAACGGCGTTACGATAGGCTGCCATCTTCGGATCTTTGGTGTCGAAATCTCCATTTATTTGGGATATTGCAAGGTTTGAATCCCCGCACACCTCCAGGCTTGTATGCCCATGGAGACAGCCATCCGAAGACCATGCAATAAAGCCTTGTATTCGGCTGCGTTGTTGGAGTCCGTGTATAATATTTGGAGTACGTACTGAACTGTATCTCTAGTGGGGGACGTTAAGACAACGCCCGCTCCTAAGCCCGCCACCATTTTGGAGCCATCGAAGTGCATGACCCAGTTGGAATATGTGCCGTACTCTTTAGGGAGTTCGGCCTCTGTCCATTCGGCGATGAAGTCAGCCAGTACTTGGGATTTAATGGCTCGGCGCGGTTTGTATGTTATGTCGAATGGAAGGAGCTCAATGGCCCACTTGGCAATCCGGCCCATGGCATCACGATTGTTTATTATGTCATTCAGTGGTACTTCGGATGCCACCGTGATTGAGCACTCTTGAAAGTAGTGTCGTAGCTTCCGGGATGCCATGAAGACCGCGTATGCTATCTTTTGATAATGAGGGTACCGGGATTTGCATGGTGTGAGGATAGTGGATACGTAGTATACCGGCTTCTGAAGCGGGAATTTGTGTCCATCCTCCTCTCGTTCAACGACGAGCACCGCACTCACGACCTGGTGTGTTGCCGATATGTATAATAACATGGGTTCGCCAACGTTCGTTGCGGCCAGGATTGGGTTGCTTGCTAAAAGAGCCTTATTTCTTCCAGTCCGGCCGTTGCTGCATCCGTCCACTCGAAGTGGTCGGTGCGTCGGAGAAGGCGATAAAGTGGCAATGCCTTTTCTCCTAGTCTGGAGATAAAGCGGCTTAAAGCTGCCACACAGCTAGTTTTTCGACCTGTTTAAGGTCTATTGGTGTAGCCAATTGTGACAAAGCTCGGATTTTGGCTGGATTTTCCTCAATTCCTCTATTGGAGATGATGAAGCCCAGCAGTTTTCTGGCAGGAACACCGAAAACGCACTTTTCTGGATTGAGCTTGATGTCATATGTACGGAGGTTGTCGAATGTGAGACACAGATCATCTATCAATGAATCGACGTGCCTAGTTTTGATGACGACGTCGTCCACATATGCTTCAACTGTCTTGCCAATCTGTTTCTCCAGGCATGTTTGAATCATGCGTTGGTAGGTGGCGACGGTGTTTTTAAGTCCGAAGGGCATAGTGTTGAAGCAGAACGGCCCATATGGGGTAATGAATGCCATCGTGGCTTGGTCGGACTCCTTCATTTTGATTTGATGGTATCCGGAGTATGCGTCGAGGAAACACAGAGAGTCGTGTCCTGTAGTAGCATCAATAATCTGATCGATGCGAGGGAGGGGGAAGAGATCCTTAGGGCAGGCCTTGTTGAGGTCTTTGAAATCGATGCATAGACGCCAGGATTTATCCTTCTTGGGCACCATCACCAGGTTTGCTAGCCAGTCTGGGTGTTTTATTTCTCTGATGAATCCGGCCTCGATTAACTTGGCTAGCTCCTCCCCCATAGCTTGTCGTTTGGGTTCAGAAAAGTGCCGCAGTGTTTGCTTAACCGTTTTATATCCCTTCAATATGTTGAGGCTGTGTTCGGCCAACCTGCGTGGGATTCCTGGCATATCAGAAGGGTGCCAGGCCAATATGTCCCAGTTCTCACGCAGGAACTCTCGTAGTGCGGCGTCGACCGTTGGGTCTAGCTGTGCCCCGATGGATGTTGTCTTCTTGTGGTCCGTCTGGTGGACTTGAAATTTGACCATTTCGTCTGCTAGTTTAAAGGAGCTGGATTTGGGTCGCTTGTCCAAGATTACGTCGTCCCTATCCACCGTGGAGTGTGGCGCAGTTAACTCTTCGGCCGTGAGGGCTTCAGACAGTGCCTCAAGGGCCAGGGATGCGGTTTTGGCGCGGGGTGCTATGTCCGGATCACTGGCAAGAGTGATAATACCATTGGGCCCGGGCATCTTGAGCTTCATGTACCCGTAATGAGGTATAGCTTGGAAGCGTGTAAATGCATATTGCCCCAATAGGGCGTGATATCCACTGTTGAAAGGGGCCACTTGAAAGGTTATCTCTTCGGACCGATAATTCTCCGACGTGCCGAATACCACGTCGAGCGTGATTTTTCCCGCGCATCGCGCCTCCCGACTAGGAATGATTCCTCAGAAGGTCGTGCTACTTTGCTCGATGCGGCTCCTGTCTATTTCTATTTTGTTGAGTGTGTCCTCGTAGATGAGGTTTAGTCCGCTGCTGCCATCCATGAGCACTTTAGTGAGCCGAAAACCGCCCACAATTGGATTGAGGACCAAGGCGGCTGGAGCCCGGACTGTCCAGAATTTTGGTTCGTCACTGGCATTGAAAGTTATGGCCGTGTCGTTCGAGGGGTTTATTGTTGCAATGTGGCAGACTTCGGCGAGGTCGCGGAGGGCCCTTTTGCACCGATTATTTGAAGCGAAAGTCTCGAAGACCGTCAATACCCTGAGGTTGTCGTCCTCCGGGGGGTGTTGCTCTCAGGTATTTTTGGTGAGGATATCCTTGCCGCTCTTGGCCACTTGCCGGAGTATCCAACATGCTCTAAGGCTGTGGGTTGGTATGGTATCCGTTGTTGTGTGTATTTTGCATGGCCTATCGAGCCATCCCTCTAGAACGGTTCCGCGCCCCGTAAAGGGCTTAGATTTCTTTACCACTGAGTCGGGCGTCCCGTGAGGGTGCATCCTTTTTACCCGGACGAGGGGTTGAGTGAAAACTGGTGGTTCCCAGCGAGCTGCCTGAGTTTTCCAGGCGCTTTCCATTGCGCAGTACTTCTATACTATGGTTGCCAAGTCAACGAAGTGTAATACGCGACGGTGGTTGATGGCGTTGAGGATTCCTTTGTCCGTGCAATTATTGCAGAATACTGAGATCGCGTCTTCATCGCGGCAATCTTTAATCTTGTCTTTGACAAGGAGGAGTCTAGCCCAAAAGTGATGGACTGTTTCCTGAGACTGTTGTCGTATGTACGTGAGATCATGTATATCTGGTTGGGTGGGTGGCTTTAAATCTAAACCCTGACCCAATTTGGGATTTGGAGTTTGAGAAACTTCCGAGTTTAGTAGTTCGGGCTCTGGGATATCAGCTGATTTTTCAGGTCCACTATCCGATTCTAGGTTCGGAGGACAGGGCGTGTCGTTCTGCCGACAGGTATCCGGCTCTTCGAGCTCAGAAGTCTGAACATAGTTCGTCCTCAATATAGAGGAAGAGTTGTTGTTTTGCTCCTCTACTACTGCTATCTGATGGGTGATCGGTGGAGACGTGATTTCTCTCTGACCGGGTTTAAGCCCAATCCGATCATAGTCTGTAGCGACCCCCAAGGCGGCGATGCGATCCAGGAGTTCGTTTAAAGATGGCAACTCCGTCGGATCCATCCATTTGGAGTATTCGGAGTCAACACGGAGGCGATTTTCGATGACACGAGAAGTCATCATCGGCTTAACAGCCGGACGGGCGGTCATGGTAAAGCCGCCCAGCCGGAAAGTTTGGACTGAGGCCAGGGCTCCTCTGGAAGTGATACTGTCCTTGATAACAAGGCGAGCCATCAATCCTGTCTTCGACGGCACAGCGGAACTCTCAATGAAAGCACCAACGTCAGTGTCAAAACCAGCGAATCTCGGGTAGGGGGTCCCGAACTGTGCGTCTAAGGTCGATGGTAACAGGAGACAGGGGACACGATGTTTACCCAGGTTCGGGCCCTCTCTATGGAGGTAATACCCTACTTCCTGCTTGATTGATCTTGATGAATATGAGTATTACAAGAGTTGATCTACCATGAAATCGTAATGGCTAAAACCCTACAAGTCTAGCCTGTATGATTGTGATTGCCTCTACGGACTAAACCCTCTGGTTTATATAGACACCGGAGGGGACTAGGGTTGTACAAAGTCGGTTACAAAGAAAGGAATCTTCATATCCAAATGCCAAGCTTGCCATCCACGCCAAGGAAAGTCCCATCCGGACATGGGTGAGAGTCTTCGGTCTCGTATCTTCATAGCCCATCAGTCCGGCCCATGTCCAACAGGCCGGACGCCCGAGGACCCCTTAATCCTGGACTCCCTCACCCCTCCTTGTCTATCTCTTCCAGTAGCGCTAGTACTCCATGGCGCGATACATCGACAAGCAGGCGGGAAAGTTTGCGTATACTCGGTTTACGGTGAGTGGCTGTCGAGCGACCGTGTGGGGTGGAGGAGGGTGATACACGAACGCGACATACGTGATTTAAATGTTTGTTTTGCTCTATGGCGTGATTCAACAAAACGAAATGTTGGTTTCCAAAAGATTATTGTACTGCATGAGAGAGATAGAGTGATGGTTTGCTTCTTCCGTCCAACTAACTATACCGGGTCTATGTGATTTGACGGCTCATTGGTCACTATTACTGCGGCGGTAGAGTGTCTGCACTCTTATTTATTTATTTATTCTGTGATAAAACTAACTTTCTCCACTCTTACACGGGAGAAGTACAAAACACGGCAGCCCAGTGACTACATGGCCCACCTCCCACTATCACCATATTCCTTGGACATCGTGTGACACCTTCGGTCCTTTTTTCTTTGCGTAGTACTCCCTCTTTTCTGATTTATATAGGGCTTAAATTTGAAATCTCATCAATCAAGGCAGATGATGAGTGGAGAAATGTATCTCATAGTTTACAAAATTACTCAAACTTTAACCTGCATTAATTAGAATATATGCATCGATGACCACTAAATGAGTAGGAATGGTTACATGCATTGGTTGGTTTCTTTTAATCCTTGCATGCATCAATTTAATGCACCTTGGAATGTGAACATGTGGTGGAAAGAAGTGGGAATAATACTTATAATTGGGTATAAGACTAAGAAATTGAGATGATCCCAATAAACCAGAAAGGAGGAAGTACATTTTACCACATGACCCACTATTAAGGCTGCAGGTGGAAGTGGGTTTAAGTGGGACTAACTACCCCATCCCACTTAAATCGTTTTAATGGGTCCCATTGGACAACAAAAAATTTAATCGGGCTATCCCACCAACCCCGATAAGTTCCCGTGCACTAAGGAGTATTCAACTAATAGAAACCTGAAACAAAGCATGCATGCAACTTATACTTTCGACTCCAGCACTCTTGTGATGCTTGTACTAGCAGTTCGCGAATTGCACGACCATGGCTTGTACCGGGACGGCCCAGGCGCGGTCCAGCTCCTCGCCGCCGTCAGGCGTCTCCAAGCACCGCGGTTGACCACCTCCTCGGCTCCTCAAAAATGAAGGACTTGGGGGACAAAGCTCCCCTGCTCGCCAATGGCAATGGGGAGGTGTGGAGGAAGAGAACATGCCTGGTAATGGCGAGCTACATGGCTGCACGCACCGGCGCACGGCTGCACTCGCACTACATGGCAACTTCTCGTGTCTCATCCACGCACGGGCAACCTCTCTTGCATCACCATCGAATGAGCCTCTCGGTCTAGCTCGAGCTAGAGCGCCACTGGTCCGGTCTTGAAGTACGAGACCATCCAGTCGTCAGTCGGTTCCCGAGCCTGCTCGCTCACGGCCGGTCCAAAGGCCGGCCAGCTCGGTCAGGGACTGGATCAGACCGTCATGTCGTGCACTCATGTTCCCTGATCGGCCGCCTCGCCGTGGAGGGCGACTGTTGGTCCGCGGTACTGGCCACCTCTGGTATTGGCCACAAGGTCGTCCATGCTGACAGTGTCCTGGACTAGGGGGTACTCACCACGTCTTCTCCCGATCAGTTGGATTGGGCCGAGGACCCCCATGGCCGTTTACCCATGGGCCAGTTCGGACAGCCGATGCATACACGAGGAAGATTCCACAAGACTTGGTGATCAAGACAAGGCCTCCTCTCCACCGACGTATTTGACTAGGACTCTTGTTATCCTAGGCCTCTGGTACATTATATAAGCCGAGGCTGGGCTAGTCGATAGGGATATGCTAGATCATTATGACATATTCATCATACCCTTAGGTTTTAGACCTCAACACATGATCTCGAGGTAGATCAACTCTTGTAACCCCTATATTCATCGAGTATAATCAAGCAGGAGTAGGGTTTTACCTCTTAAAGAGGGCCCGAACCTGGGTAAACACCGTGTCCCTCGTCTCTTGTTACCCATTGATCCATGATCCATAGCTTGGGACCCCCTACCCCGAGATCTGTCGGTTTTGACACCGACAATTGCTTTCATTGAGAGCTCCGCTGTGAGATCAACGAAGGATCAATGGCTCATCTGTAGATTAACTGCGACGTCGGCATCTTCATCACCGGCTCAACTGGTCACCTTGGCTCGACCGAGGACTGCACTTCGCGTCAGATCGTCATGTTCGGACAATGACCTTCATCAACATCAACTCTGATCTCTCTCAAGATCATGGAGGAATCATTCATGGAGCCCGGGGGCTCAGCGTCAACATTGCCCTTGGGCGACCGTGATGTTTTTCTGGACAGCGAGCTTGTATCCGCCGCCACCACCTCCTCGAGTGTCGTTTTCACAATAGCTTCGGTGTAATTGTGTGGAATTAGGTCTACAACGACCATGCAAAATTTGGTCAAGTTCTGATGGAGGAGTCTCTGGCAATCTATGATATACAGGAGCCGTGTGAAATCTGGACGGGAATCTGAACGAGTTTAGGGCATGTTCTCTAGAGCCCAGCTCGGAGGTCCTTTGGAAGATCCAACCGTTCATCTGCTGTAGAATTCCCAAATCTACCTTCCCTCAAAATTTCAGCTCGATCCGACGGTTCAAACTCCGGGAACTTTCCGATGAGTGGACCAATTTTCTGATCTGTTTTCTGCGTGAATACAGATCCGACCCGAATTCATGTTTCTTTATGAACGTGATATTGGACAACCTTTTTAAAGGAACTTTCTTCTAGGGTATTGTGCGTTGTTCTTAACACGTGCCCATAAAATTTTAAGTCTTCTCTGAGGTACTCTTCACCATCACGCTGCTGTCAAACCAGTCCGGTAACATCGCTCCACGGCTGCTGACCTGCGCTAGACACGTCGTCGCTTTGTTGAGCCGAGTTCAACTTCTTTGGATCATCATCTCGGCAAGCCGAACAAGAGTTCGGCATCGCAAAGGATAAATCATCACCAACATCGCCGCCCCACGGATTACACGGAGCGGCCACACCGGCATCGCCGCACAATCACTTCATCAAGCCGGCATTGACCATGTCACGAGTTACGACCTGCATCGGCATGGCCGCACTGTTGATTCTTCAAGACGATGTCAGTCACGCTGACATACTCCAACTCATCAGCTGACATGGAGGCTTCGACACCTCGGCTGGGCTGGGGGCTCCGCTATTTCTTCATCAACATGCTCCGGTGACTTCGGCGTCATCGACCGACCAGCTTCGACATCGGCTGGCATGGTGGCTGCAACATCACCTTACCGACCTGCTCCGTCACCTCGGCATTCTGGCCATATTTCTTTAATTATTTACTTCACTTAAATTAATTAAGTAGAAGAATTTTTTAAGCATATTATTGTTATTATTTCTGGCTTGCACTATTTTATGTGTGCAGGAGATTGGTTCAGACCACGCCGCGTTGTCACCTCGGCGTGTCGACGTCGTCGTCCCACCTCCGTCGACACAATTGCATCGTCGCCTTGGCGTGCTGCCCTGTGTTGGCAACCCCGCGTCGTTCTCTTCATCAACCTACTCCGGTGACTTTGGCGTCACCAACCGACCAGCTTCGTCACGTTAGCTGGACCGGGGGCTTCGCGTCGCTACATCGACCGTGCGGCATCACCACCTCATCAAGCCGAGCTCCTCGCTCGGCCACCTCGGGCTTGGGGTTGGGACCTTGGCTAGGCTGCGGACTATGTCTTCGTCCCGCCACGAGCTCGGACCTCATCAAGAATACCAAGGTTTTCGTCACCTCGGCTGGACCAAGGGATTCGTCACGCCCCATTGACCATGCGGCATCGCCACTTCATAAAGCCGAGCTCTTCGCTCGGGCACCTCGGGACTAGCTTGGGGGCTGGGAGCTCAACCCGCGTCATCAACGCCGAACACATTAATCAGCTAAGTTGCTTTCATGCTCAAAGTTTTTAAAAATTTTATTTGTGTTCAGTTCTACCATGCTCACGAGAGTTGTTTGTTAAAAGAAACTCCCTGTACCCATGTTAACTGGGGGCTCTTAAAAATTTATATGAGCCATTTTATAATAAATGTATTTTCTTCTTGTTCGTTGCAAAGCCTTTTTCTATCACTCCTTCTTCGACTCGAGTGTGTGGTCAATAGCCGAATAGCCTGGTTTCTCTCTAAAGTTGCTCGAGTTTAGTTCGCTAAGCTGGCGCGAGAAGCACTCCGCCTTTGGGATAGGAGGTTGAAGCCGAAGGCTGGCCCACTCAAAGTCTTGAGATTGGATGTGTCATATTAAAGCACGACGGAAGCACAAACTAATTTTAAGAGCAATTTTTGGATTAGCACCATAAAAACTTGATTTAGTTCAGACGTAAAGTTTCTGCATAAGTTTTTTGGTTTTTTAAGCTTATGGCACTTTTGATCTATTTGTGATTTTTTTTCTTTTATGAGGCGGGCCATCCTCTTGATCGAGGTACCCTGTGTAATAATCCAGCTTGGGAAATCTTTTTCAGCCCATAGTTCGGCATTTTTCCTGCCGACCTGCACCTCGGTGTTGGGTCCAAGCATAAATTCCGCAGTACACTGTCAGACACTTTTTAAGCATCGACAATATCAATGGGGGGTTGCGACTAGAGAAGAACCCACCAAAAGCCAAGGTACTCTGAGGAGTCCTCGGCAAAATGTTCCCGGATATTGCTTTATATGCATCAGTTTCAAATTGTGTCTTCGGTCAATAGTTGGGTTGCTCGGCTCCTGTGCTTGCCTCCTATGTTCTACTTTGTTCGGCTAGGTGTACAAAGGGAGAACCACTGTGATTGTACTTCCTGTTAAGCTGGTCAAGTACCTCAGTGGAGAAAGCCGAAAACTGACTGTCATAATGAGCGTAAACTGGTCAGCGATCCGACGACCGTGTTAAACGGTGGACCTTTCATAAAACTGGCCGAAGTGTTAAGCGGCTTGACCTCGGCTGACGCCGAACACTAACCGGGGACTAGTAACTGGCCCCAAACTTTAAACTCCTATGACTAAGTGAAAGTTATAGAGCTCGCATATCTGATTGCCTCATTTCCGGTAAACACAAGCACCTCAGGGCACCGAGACGTCGGCTAAGGGTTGTATTGTTAGTACGGAAACACCCTGTGTAGAATCTACAAAGGGGTGGAAGCCAACGATGGGCCACTTTCAGGTTATAAACAGTCTTAATGGAGAATTTGCCTCCCATAATTATCGTATTAAAGCCATAAATATGAATCAATTTGACTTAAGATTTTGGCCAAGCTGGGTTGCCTAGCGCCTGTGCTTACCCCTATGTTCCCTATTGTTCGGCTAGGTGGTAAAGGGAGCACCTCTCTGATTGTTACTACCGGGTCATCCAGGTTAGTACCTCAGACTGGGTGAAGCCGAAAGCTAGCTATCTTAAAGGATATAATCGGTCAGCACCGATGGAAGTGGAAATTTCGGTTCCTTTCGTGGACCACAGAGTTCGTGAACTTTCGCCCCAACTAAATCCTCAATATTTTCCTCCCACATTGATCGGAGTCGAGGTTTCATGATCATGATCAACATAACAGCCTGGGAAAAGAAACTTATAATGGAACTATTTTTCCCAGAATATGTTTTATAACCTATCTCTCTGTGTACCTTTGTTTATAAAACTGTATGGCCGGATTACCTTGTTTTCTGTAAATCTTTTGCCATTATAAAGGCTTTATAAAGTGGGATAAACACTCACCGGCTACTGGCCGAGGAGATTGAAGCCGATGGTTGGTCAACAAAGTTTTGTACAATATGGATCTGAGCATTAATGATGTAAAGTACTTGGGTACATAGAATCATAACACATAAATTGCGAGCAAAAGTAAATTTATTGCAGCCCATCTTTTAAAAAAAAAGTTAAGGGCACAATATCGCTGAGACAACCGAGCGGCTGACATAACGCTCTCACAATTCCCTATTTGGCATTGATTTCCTATCTATTAAGCCCCTTGAGGCCGACCTTGACGAGCTCAGCTTTCAGCTCTAGCTCCTTTCAGAGATCTTTATTCTCTTTCCAAGAAGTTTGTGTTAAACACAACAAAATTTTCTATCAAACGGATATTGATCCTTACTGCGGCCACACGTGCCCACATTAAGGCTCGGGGGCTACTGGGCTTCGTGCTCATTATTTATAAATATTAAAGGGGCACATCGATCCCCTGATCTGGTGTTGCCACCCGACCAGTGGCTCAGGGGCTACTGCATTGCCTATTCAATGCAGAAAATTCAAAGTGCTCAGTGTTCGGCATGACCGAACTATGGACAAGCGCGTCTTCGGACAACAATAAGTACCATCTGGGACTTATCCGGCATCAAGCTAATATATCACGGCGACTTCTCACGACCCTCTCTTAGGGGCCCGTCCGCCGATCACAATTACCTCTAATATATTACACTGCGTTTCTATTCCTATGTATGCTTCCGAGCTCGGAGTTGATCCTCAGGCCGATTTCACGAATCAACCTGAGTCTCAGGGGCTACTAGGATCAGCGGTTTCATGTTTTCCTTTAGGTGCATCTCAGGTTTTAGACCGACACACACCTTGAGGGCTACTGGTTATACATATTGACAGCAAATAAATTTACACGCATCGGAAATAAAATCCCCAAATAATCAGCCCATGACCGAGGTGTTGAACCACCTCGAAAGCATTCCGAGATATAGCTCGAATGCAAGTGGCTCGCTCCATAGAGGGAATTTCCATCATTAAGCTCGGCTAAACTCCTTCAACTTTTTTGAACCAAGGTGATCTATGACACCTCGGATATAGTCCGGAGTTGGAGCTCGGATACAGTTCGGCGTTGGAGCTTGGACATAGTCCAGCTTTGGAGCTCGAATACAGTCCAATGTTGGAGCTTGGACATACTCCATCATTGGAGCTCGAACATGGTCCGGCATTAAAGCTCGGATACGGTTCGGCATTGGAGCTCGGCTGCCAAAAGACAACTCGAATACAATCCAACGTTGGAGCTCGGTCGCGAGAGGACACAGCCGCATGGGAAACACTTCAAACCCGAGGTGTGGCATAAAAATAACAAGGAATTGATAAAGGTTGAAGACTTAAAGGGCTCCTCGGATACCCGACGTGTGAGATCTTCAGATTTAGCTCGGCAATCCTCAAGATAGAAGATGGGAAGATTTGTTGAACTAGTTTTCATGACCGACGACCGAAGAACAAAGAACGGTTCGGAAGAACCGAGGAGTGTCCCCAACTTGAAGACCGGTTCAGGGGGCTACTGACGGTGTCCTGGACTAGGGGGTACTCACCACGTCATATCCTGATCAGTTGGATTGGGCCGAGAACCCCCATGGCCATTTACCCATGGGCCAGTTCGGACAACCGATGCATACACGAGGAAGATTCCACAAGTCTTGATGATCAAGATAAGGACTCCTCTCCACCGACGTATTCGACTAGGACTCTTGTTATCCTAGGCCTCTAGTACATTATATAAGCCGAGGCCGGGCTAGTCGATAGGGATATGCTAGATCATTATGACATTATTCATCATACCCTTAGGTTTTAGACCTCAACACATGATCTCGAGGTAGATCATCTCTTGTAACCCCTATATTCATCGAGTATAATCAAGCAGGAGTAGGGTTCTACCTCTTAGAGAGGTCCCGAACCTGGGTAAACACCGTGTCCCTCGTCTCCTGTTACCCATCTATCCATGATCCATAGCTTGGGACCCCCTACCCGAGATCTGCCGGTTTTGACACCGACACATGCCTCCATGGTGGTCTCGAGAAGACCCATGCAGTTGGAGACAACAACGTGGTCGCGCATGCTGGGGGATCTCCCATGGAGGTAGGAGGAGCAGTCGGCGGATATGGTGGTCACCACGGTCTGGGTGCATGACGGCTGCGTAGATGACATTCACGGAGGTCTGGGTTGTCGGCATGCATTAAAATTCAGAGCTCCGGGTACAACCTATCGTTGCAGTCTGCCTTCGTGGATGAGTAGAAGGGGACATGCGGGAGGAGACATCATTGGTTGTAGCTGCAGTGAGGAGTAGGAGGGCTAGCGAGGGTGTGAGAGTGTGAGTAACATACAGTTGCTAAACTAGTGTGTATGTTCCAATTGTTTGTGCATTTGCTAAGTGGGATCCCACTTGTGCCCGTATAACTTTTGTATCTTGTGACGGGATGTCCAGTTATTCCCACTAAATGTATTGGGACCAAGTGGGCTCATGGTGGGACTCCCATCAGCAGTCCCACTTGCAGCTTGACCCACCATACACTCTCACATACTACCTTCGTCCTGGTTTATTAGTCCCCTATGTAATTTATGCATGATACTAGTACATGATACTCCCCACTATGAGTAGCCTTATACGCATACAAAAATGGACCGGAGGGAGTATGAAGCTTTCTTAGATTTTGTTTCATGTATGTATTCTGACTCCAAGGTTTCCCCGTTACAACATTCCATCAAATGCAAAGGAAAACTAACACGCATGCTGATGCATCTCAAAGATTCACAGATCATAGCCAATATTTACTTCACAACTAAAGAAAAAAGTTTTGAGAGTGTGTACAAAAAAAATTACTGATGGGGTCTCTACGACTTAAACCCTAAACCCTAAACATGATTTAATTTCCTAGCTAGGTAGAACCTATCGAAGGAAAGAAGCCTGGCACCCTCAGATCATACGATGCTTTTGTGTAGTTCCACTAAAATCGAGCTGAGCATCCCTATTGGCAAAGATATTGATGAAGTGTGATTAGAATAATAGTAGTGGCACTAGTTCATGAGACATAAACTCATCACAAATAGAAGCCGGTAGAAGTAGAGACAGATCCACATGGACATGGAGCTATGTGGGGAGCTGCGGAAGTGGAGCAAGCCGGCTCCAAAAAGAAGTTGTACCTGGGACGTTGGGGTGTACCTAGAAAGCCGGTGGGAGACCGCATCAGCCCATCCCGCGGGGACCCCCGGTCGGCATGCACCAACAGTGGGTTTTCTTCCTCGCCGCTGTCGACCGCGTCTACACAGAATATCACCCACTTCCCCAGTAGCGGGATCAGGCCGGATCTATGACCAGTGGTGTGGCTACCGTCATTCTATGCTTGTGAAGAAATCAACCCAAGCAAGCAGGCTTGTAGCTTAGCCTCCTGCTAGTGTATATATAGTGGAGCGGTTTGCTTTTTCTCTCCATATCTACCAATTTATATTGCGTATGTGTCATTGAAGAGTGAAATGATGGTTGCTTCGTCCGACTAACTTACTATGTGATTTGACTACTCCTGAGTGGCTCCTACACGTAACCCCCTACGTGTATGACCGTTCCTGATTCTCACATGTACTTATCTCTATTTTCTTGCATGACATGTAGATAGGATGTGCATAGACGAATTTTCTTACTGCGCGTTGTTATGTATCTACTCCCTCCTTCTGGTTCACTACTAGTACTCCCTCCGTCCTAGTTTATTGGTCCCCTTTGTACTCAATTCATGGGCTCGTTTTCCTCAAGAAATTGTCTTTACCAACGTATTAATATCGGGAATGCATGCCTGACCAAGGAATGATTAAACCTTGCATGCAACATTTTGACAAAGCATTGACATATGAACATGAGAATGTGAGGGACTACAACCTCGTGCATGCATGCATCATTTTGACAAAGCATTGACATATGAACATGAGAATGTCAGGGACTACAACCTCGTGCATGCATGCAACAGTCACATGTACACATGCATGCGTGACACCCTAATGCATGCATGTTTGGGCACACGACAGAACACGCACGGTCACGCTCAAGTGCTCAAACTACACTTGCATGCACACACATACTCAGCCAGGGTGAGCTAGTGACCGTATAAACACCAGAAAATGTATATATTGCCCGCAATGAGCGTATTATGAAGTCCACTGACATATTTTTACAAATATACATTGACAGCTAGTGTATTTATCTCGTTTCAAATTATGCCATATTAACCGGAAAGGAGGCAGTATGGACTAGCATTACTTTGTTGTGTCCCGTCAACTTGCAGAACGAGGAGAAGCTTGCGCACGGTGGCTCGCAGGACAAGGAGAAACTTTTGACTAATGCATGCTCTCCCTCGCTCAGACGATGGACGTGAAATAGTTAATTCGGTGTCAGATTGCCAGAAGCATACACTGTACTAGTACCATCATTGTTCGACTTCCCGAAGAGGCGAAGAGCCAAGCGCAAAGTTTACTACAATAGTACTTATTACTCCGTATACATGTACTACTAGGAACCGCATGGTGGAGAGTCTGCACTGTTATGCCTCCTTCGGTTTGTAGGAATTTCATAGGATTTCTATAGGATAGGATTTGCAAAGGAAATTTTCCTTTCAACCTTTGGTTTGTAGGAATGGATTCCTATTCATATGTAGGATAGGAATCAATCCTTCACATTTTGGAGGAAAAAACATTAGCTAAGACTCAATGGAAAAATTCCTATCCTATGCTTGAAAAATGACATCTCTTTCTCTATAAGAATTGAGATGCATGTCATACCACTTCCTATGATTTTCATATTCCTATAACATTCCTACCCTATGAACCAAAGGAGGCCTTATTTTATTTTAATCTGTGATAAAGCAATCTTCAACACATTTGCTTCTCTTCGAGGGTTCTCGCATGTGATAATAGAAGTTGATTGCATGGAACACTCATCACAATTCTCGCTTAATTCTGGCTCCTATCCTGTTAGAAATAGGAGCGCTCAATAATATTTTCTCTTTTTTGTTATTCAGCATGTAAACAGGTCAGCAAACCTTGCTACGCATCTTTGTGTGAACCGTGCTTGCTGCACTTTTAATGTGACCGAGAGCTGGCTTGATGAAACACCTCGCTTCCTTTTTTGTGGGGTACCTCGCTTCCTAGTGACCAGTCTCTTGGCTGATTGTCCTAAGAATGCTTATATATGAATAAAGCTCTCTCATTTACCCGCAAAAAAGATTAAGCCATATTAACCGAAAAGGAGGGAGTATGGACTAGCAGTACTTTGGTGTGTCCCGTCAACTCATAGAACGAGGAGAATCTTGCAGGACAAGGTGAAGTTTACTTACGCCCTCTTCAGACCTCAAGCGTGGTGGCTCACAGGACAAGAAGAAGCTTTTGACTAATGCAACCTACCCTCGCCCAGGCGATGGACATGCAGCAGTTCATTCTGTGTCAGATTGCTAGAGGCATACATTGTAGTACCATCATTGTTCGACTTCCCGAAGAGGCGGAGAGCCAAGCGCAAGGTTTAGTAGTACTACTAGTAGTACTAGCACTAGTATACATGTAGTAGGAACCGCATGGTGGAGCGTCTATACTCTTATTTTATTTTAATCTCTTATAAAATACACATTTATTCATGAGAAGTGCGGAAAACGGCAGCCCAATAGTACTATTAAAAAATATCGAACATGTAATGATGATATAGATCAACCATGCTGAAATATGTATTGGCCTCCGCGCGGGCCCGTCTGTGTGTTCTCGCTCCTCGTCTCTCTCAAGGAGCGGTAGGTTGGCCATTTTGCCATCAATTGAGATTGGGTTGCTCACACTCCGGTCCCACATGTCAGTAATATGCCAAGAGGAAGCGCGTTGACCGACAGGCCATACGCGGACTTGGTTTTGCACCTTCATACTACCCTCCATCATATTTTATAGATCATTCTTCAACAATCTCTGGGACCAAGGCGACTAGCGATCGGCCTGAAAAATAGCATTGGTAGTTATAGCACGGCGTCTATTACTAGAGAAAATAATGCGTACACACATGCATGCAGTGCTTCCACCCGGGTACACACATGCATGCACTTACTCCATTCCACGTACACACCTACATCGAGAGAAAATTGTGGGCTTGATTGCGGTTACCACACCCTAATTAATTGAGCACTAAACCAAATGTGTCTAATATCTCTCTGGTGGTGGAAATGCATGAGAATTGAAGCGCGCCCTGTAAACTGTGACGGAGGGTAGTATGAGCGGATTCAAAGAAGAGCGTATTGATGGTTGCTTCTTCCGAGCAACTTACCGTGGGAAATGTGGGGCTTATGATTTGACTGCTCATTACTGCCTATTAGTGCGGCACAACGACCGAGCTGAATCTCCCATGCGGTTGTGCACTATAATTTGGTGCATGGCACATGGACCCAGATGCTGAATGGCTTATGGCAATGCTATCAAGCTTCCAGCATTTGTTTACATAGTTGGTGTGTACAAATAATTCTCCACCGACATGAAATTGTACAATTCTCTGAAGCTTTCAACTTTTGTTTCGTGTGTCTTGCCAGCTGGAAGGTTATCTCGTTACAACATCAATCAAAATACTAGAAAGGAAACTAACATCCGTGCTCTTTTGAAAAAAAAAACAAAAACTAACTTCCTTACTAATGCATCTCAATGATTAGCAGATCAGAACTAATATTTACATCACAACTGAAGACAAAGTTTTGAGGAAGTGTTAAATTAAAATTGATCCATGCATTCATTGGCAGCAACTTCCCCCCAGCTTTGTCTAAATCAACAAGGCATGTGGGAAAAAGGGTAGTTGTCAGGAGCATGCAACATTCCGGTCATTTTGTGCAGTTCCACTAAAATAGAGCTGAGCGTCTTTGTTCCAAAGATATTAAGTGTGATTACAATAATAGAGGATTGTTGATGAAACAATAAAACACACAAATAGAAGCCAGTCACCTTTGCAGTCTCTCTTAAGACTAACTAGTTGGAGAAGATTAAGCAAATAGTTGGAGAAGATTAGTGTTGGGGGGATGACCCCCAGGTAGGCCCAAGACGGCGAAACGATGCTTCAAAACATCGGGGCGGCCAACACCCCTCAGTCCGACTGCTCCGGCCGGCTCGCCACCAGGCCGCTCCAGACGGCTCCCTGTCCGACTGCCCTGCCGGCTCGCTACCCGGCTGCTCCAACCTGCTCCCCGTCCGACTGCTCCAGCCGGCCTGCTGCGCGGAGTCAACCGCTGCATCGACCCGACATCGACAAGACGGCCATACCGTGGCCATTGTTGCTGATAAATCATACGTTGCTCACCCGTCACATGCGACGTCATCAGCAGTATACCTTGTGCCCTGGGCATTGATTTATAAAATGCCCCAGGGGACAAGCATAGCCTAGCATGCAAGCTACTCCCAGCTTGAGATGTAAACTACTCACTGTAGCTTACATCTCAAGCCATACACACACATGCCCACACTTCTTTATATTCCATCCATCCACCCATCCAGGGGATGGACAAGCTCCACCACGCCACACTCCTACGGCCATACTTGGCCACTAGAGCATTCATGCTCACCCCGGCCACACACATATACGAGGTCAGATGCCCACGACACTGATCTCAGACATATCTCAAGGAGAAACTCTATACTGCTACACATACACTGCATATATATTTAGACATGCAGGAGTAGGGGTATTATCTCTCTGGAGAGCTCCGAATCTGGGTAAACCACCTCGTGCTATTGCCCAATACCCGTCTCGGATATTCCACTTCAGTCTTGCCCTCACCTCAAGCCACCCCGTGGCATCTGCCGTGATGTGATATCCCCTGGCTGCTCCCGCGAAAATACCACGATAGTTGGCGCCCACTGTGGGGCGAGCTCCTGCTGGAACCGCGGCCCGGGCGGGACCATCTTCGTCATCATCACCGCGGCGTCGCGCCGTCTCTCCGGTAGCACTCGGGGGCTCGACATCGACCCACCCCCGGAGCGACCGCGCGGGACGGCGCATCCTCGTCGTCGGCCTCGGCCTCTTCGTCCCCACCACTGCGACGCCGGTCGTATGTCCGCGCACGCCGTGCCTCCTCGCTTCGTTCGGCCGCTACGCCCATGGCCGCACGTCCACTCCTCTCCGTGCTGCGTCTAGCTCCGGCAGGAGCGTGCGGTCGCTCCTCCATACGCTAGCCAGCAAGCCAGGCGTTGCCTATACACTACCCAATAGTCATACACTACCTAGATATTGCCCATATAATTACCATATAAATTGTCGGACTCTACTCAAGCAATGGTCATGTACATCATGTACATTGCCTTTGCACAAGTCGGATGTTACCCAGATGCTCCCTTCCTTCCGCTCCTGGACGCGCTGCGTCGCCCCGGCCTCGCTTTCGTGCCCGGCCTCGGCCTCTCGCGCGTCCGCTCCGCCGCATAGCCGCGTCACCAGCCGCCCCTCTGCCTAGTGCAGCCGTCGTGATGCCCTCCGCGGCCGCCTTCTCCCCAGCGTCTGGCCTCCCACTCGGCCGGCGACCTCCACTCCTAGCTGCTCCGCAGCCGCAGCTCGCCGCTCTGGTCTGTTCCACGCATTCGCGCGTCCCAACTGCCTCCTGCCGGGTCGCCTCGCCCTACATCCGGCCTCCTCCCGCAACACTCCGCTGGCCTTCCGGGCCGGCTGCTGGGTCGTCTCGCTCCGGTCCGGCCTACCGCGCTGTCCCCGCTGCCAAGCCACGCCCTACGCCGCTCCCCGTCCTCCGGCTTCTGCGCTCCGTCCCGCTCCTACGCGCCGACTTCGGGCCGGCTTCCCGTCGCCGCCCGTGCGCCTCGGCCGGCTTTTGCACGCACCGCCGCCCAGCCACCGGCTCTCCATCGCCACCCGCCGCAGCTCCGCTGGGTCCTCCCACAGCTCCTCTCGAGCTTCCCACTGCCGCATCCTGCTACGGCACGGTCCTCTCCGCGCGTCGGCTCCACCGGCGTCCGGCTCCGCCCGTTCCGGCCGCCTACCAGCTTCGCGCGGGCTGACTGCCCGTGACCTGGCCTCCCACGCGTCGGCCCCTGCGCCGGTCCGCCTGCGCCACGTCGCCCCGCGGCCGGCTGCTCCGTCTGCGCCGGCCCGTTACTGCCTGATGACCCACAGGTATATGGGATCAATTGTAGCCTTTTCGATAAGTAAGAGTGTCGAACCCAACGAGGAGCAGAAGGCAATGACAAGTGGTTTTCAGCAAGAGGTAATGTCTGCAAGTGCTGAAATTGTAAATAACATAGTAGTTTGATAGCAAGATAATTTGTAACGAGCAAGTAATGATAGTAGTAAGAAAAGTGCAGCAAGGAAGCCCAATCCTTTTGAGGCAAAGGACGGGCCAAAACGGTCTCTTATAATAAGCAAAGCGTTCTTGAGGGTACACGGGAATTTCATCTAGTCACTTTCATCATGTTGGTTCGATTTGTGTTTGCTACTTTGATAATTTGATATGTGGGTGGACCGGTGCTTAGGTGATGTTCTTACTTGAAAAAAACTTCTACTTATGATAACCCCCTCGCAAGCATCCACAACTACGAGAAAAGTATTAAGAATAAATTCTAACCATAACATTAAACTTTTGGATCCAATCGGTCCCTTACGAAATAGCGCATAAAGTAGGGTTTATGCTTTTGTCACTCTCGCAACCCATCATCTAATAACTACTCCACAATGCATTCCCTTAGGCCAAAATATGGTGAAATGTCATGTAGTCGATGTTCACATGACACCACTAAGGGAATCACAACATACATACTCTCAAAATATCGAACACATATCAAGTTCACATGATTACTTGCAACAAGATTTCTCTCGTGACCTCAAGAACAAAAGTAACTGCTCACAAATTATAAACATGCTCAAGATCAGAGGGGTATTAAAGCTGCCTGGTCCTTGAGCTGGAAGGAAGCAAACTTGACGTAGTCCTCAGGTCCGACATTGCTGCACTCAAAATGCTTGTTGATGTCTACGAGCCCATCATCAGCGTCCATGGCCTCAACACAAGCGTTGAATGACTTTGGCTGATTTGCGAGGAACTGATTGAGTGCAGCAAGTTGAGGTTGATTGTTGAATTGCCCTTGACCTTGATTTCCTTGGTTGCCTTTGCCTTGGTTGCGCTCTTGCATGAGCGGAATCAGCATCTGAGTATTGGCATTGGTGGCCGCCATCAAAGCTTGCCATGCCTCCAGAGGCAGAGGAGGTGGCGGAGGTGGAGGTTCTGACTGCTCTCCTTCATCACGGTTCGGATTCAGACGAGTTGCAGGAGCCACCCTGAAGGTGACATCCGTTAGAATCACCATAAAGATGATAGATAAATTGAATCAAAGGATAGACATGTGCAATGTAGTCTTCACAATAAGCATCCGAGCAGAAAGATTGAACGAATGCATTCCAAAGTTAATATGATACGACCATTGAATGAGAAGCCACTTGAAGGAGGTTGAAGAATAAAACAACAAGGTACAACTAGAACAAATAGATGGTAGAGATTCCCCCAATCTCATACCAAATATCTTTCGGAAAGATAACCTAGAGCTACTTGAATTCCCACCTATTAACTCCCGAAACTTTCTAGTTATGCAATCTGTTGTTGAGGATACAGGTACGCACAAATATCTCACACAACTAACAATCCCTACACTCCAACTGTATCCATCCGTCAACACATAACCAAGAAACCTTCATAAATCGTGTACCTCAGACCTTTGAAAGAACATCCCCTATACTAGTTGTGGCAATACATCTGGTCGCTCTCCCCAGTACTGGGTGCCGCCAAACTACTCTCACCACTAGTAGCATAGAAGCGCTTTCGATGTCGGCGTCCTCTGGTATTCCGGAACTGAAATGATAAACACTGTGTCGAAAACACCTTGGAGCTCAACTCCCCGCGACACTGCCACAACCCCTAAATGTCAAGGGGCACCAAGACAGAATCCCCATCACAATGATATCAGAACGATTCCGCAATACCCGTGTGATCCTAAAAAAATTTTGAGTGAAAAAGGATAGAAGAGTGAGGACAACACCTACGCCACGAGTGCTTACTAGAGCGACGAAGGGGATAAGGAGTAAAAAGAATTTCTACTCTCCGATATAACTAAGACTCAAAACATTTTTTTCTTCTAGACTCGTCAGCGGTTTGATCAAGGAGGGGCTCCTATAGTCGGTATGGCTCTGATACCAACTTGTAACGCCCAAGATGTGGTTATATCCCAATCACGTGATGAACTCATGATTGGGGCACAATCGCATTTCGAGCGTATAGCAAGGTGGCATACAAATACATACAACCAACTGAATAGATAGAATACGAGATCCAGGCATACACTTGCCCAAAAATAGCATAAATATCACAATCATCCATACATATAGTAGAGTCCGACTACAGACTAGATAAAAAGAAAACACCATCCTGCTACTATCCCCGGATACTCCGACTAGGTCCTCTACTGGTCGTCCGGATAGGTAACATAGAAACGACCACGATCCTCGTCAAAATCCCACTGGAGCTCAATGGCACCTCCTGCACCAGACTCAACGGTACGTGCATCTGTGTTTGTAGTATACTGTGAGCCACGGGGACTCGGCAATCCTATTACCCATGGTGTCAAGACTATCAAAGCTTAAATAGGAATGGCATGGCTAAGTGGTGAAGTTGCAGCAAACACTAGGCATATGTATGGTGGCCAACTTACATATACAAGAATAAGATGAGAAACTACGCAAATGGTCGCAAACTAGTAATGATCCAGAAGTGATCCTGAACTACTTACGTTCAAACATAACCCCACCATGTTCTCTTCCCGAACTTCACCGAAAAGTGACGATCACTGTACACAAGCGATTGGTGCATTTTAATTGAGTTTAGTGTCAAGTTCACTACAACTGGATATTAAAAACTCGCATCTGCCTCATAACCGCAGGCACGGCTTTCGAAAGTTTAAACCCTACAGGGGTGTCCCAACTTAGCCCATGACAAGCTCTCACGATCAACGGAAGAAAATCCTCCTCCCGGAGCATCCCGATCAAGCTCGGAATCCCGGTTCACAAGACATTTCGACAATGGTAAAACAAAACCAGCAAGACCTCCCGACCTGCCGACACCCTGATAGTAGTCGCACGTATCTCGTCTCAGGCCACGATCGGATTGTCCAAACTTCCGGTAGACCAATCCAGAGTTGCCCCTGGCGGCCACCAGCAGTTGACAGGTTTGGACCAACACTCATGAGGAGCACTGGCCCGGGTTGTTGATTAAGAATCCTCGGGTTAATTACTCCCTATGCAAATTTTAGTTGTTATTAGGCAAATGGTAAAACCAAAGTTGGGCCATGCTGGAAGAGTTTTATTCAAAGCGAACTGTCAAGGGGGGCCCATAAACCCCGACCGTGTTAGGAACGCATAATTCAAGGAACATAAGACCGGTATGATGGAAACTAAGGTGGCAAGAGTGGAACAAAACACCGAGCAAAAGGCCAAGCCTTCCACCCTTTACCAAGTATATAGATGGATTAATTAAATAAGAGATATTGTGATACCCCAACATATCCATGTTCCAACATGGAACAACCTGCACTACACCTGCAACTAGCAATGCTATAAGAGGGGCTGAGCAAAAGCGGTGACATAGCCAAACAACGATTTGCTAGGAAGGTGGGTTAGAGGCTTTTCATGGCAACATGGGAGGCTACATAAACAAGTGGTAGGTAGCGCGACATAGCGATATAACGAACAACTAGCACTACTGCAGAATGCTACTAACACGACACTACGATCAGAGACCCTTTGACGAAACTATGTGCGATGCAATAATCGCAAATGATGGTGTAAAAACAGTCAAAAAAGGCGCAAAACGTTTGCGATGACGGATGCATCAAACACGGTTCAGATTTTAGTTGTGTGTGCGATTCAGGGCATACGGTTCAGTTCAATTAACCGTTTTCGATGAGTAGGAACAAAAGAAACGGGCAGCCAGATGAAGGTGTGTGCGATGTATAGCATACGGTTCACTCGGATGAACTATTTGTGATTAGGCAACACAAAAGAAACGGTCAGCCAGATCAAGGTGTGTGCGATGTACAACATACAGTTCACTCGGATGAACTGTTTGTGATTAGGCAACACAAAAGAAACGGTCAGCCAGATCAAGGTGTGTGTGATGTACGACATGCGGTTCACCCGGATGAACTGTTTGCGTTGAGACAAGAGAACATAAACGGTTCAATATAACAAATACCATAAATATTGCAAGGTTCAAATTCAAAGATTACAACGCCCAAATTCAAACATTGCAAGCTGCGTCATTTCTGAAAAGGGATCAGCCGCTGACAAGTCATGTATGGGTTTGACACAATGATTTCCAATTGCTTTGCCATATGTTCTTCCCATATGAACTTTGGCATTTTTTGAGGCACTTCCATTCAACAGTACCAGCTGGATCTGCTGATCATACCATTGATCTTTCCTAATTAAATGTGTGTTCAAACTCAGTACACTCAGCACCTTTGCTCTGGCAAGAAAGAACCTGGCGAGTGTAATCTCCGGTGGGGTCCCTCGGTAGGAGTTCAAACTAATATTTGAGAGATGCAGATCCAGGCATTCGATGTGATTGTCGTTATAAACATCATCCACCGGGCCTAATATGCACTAGATAAGAAGAGAACGTGTTAGTGCCTACATGCAGTTTTGAACACTGCTACACGCCCATTTGATTTGCAGGATTGGTAAAATCCACCAACGTGCCATCTTCGATCTGGCATGATTAACATGGGCATTGGATTACAATCTAGAAACATGTAGCCTTCTTCACAAGAGGTTGGATTGGATGAAAGATTCCCTAAGAAAACTAGTACAGATGAATCCAAAGGAGAAATTCTTATGGACGATTGTAACCATATGAATGAAGCAACCAATATGGGGTGGGGGTGTATGTCCTAAAATCCTCCAAAATTTCTTCCGAAATAGTAGTACATTGTCATTGTAAACTTGGGAAAAGGTGCAAAAAATTGAAATCCCTTATGGTTAACATTTAACAAGAAAGGAACATCACCTCGATATACATCTTATTCAGGCACGGAAAGCATCTCAGGCAACTGAAAACTTGGTCCAGGTTGGGGACGACAGATTCTAGTGCCAAGACCTTCACTGTGCCCAGAGTCTGGGTGAAGCTTCGCTGGATGACAAACGAGCATACATCTTCAAAACTAGTTATAACGTTGATATCAAGAAGGAGAGGTATATAAGGCGATTGTTGTACCTGAAAGTTGTAGTGATTGACAGATGAGTAGCCCACCACTTTCAATTTCGGCACAGAAATGACATTGATTCTTGTTGGACCTTGTTGATCAACTACAAGTAATCTCTCAAGTGAAGGTGTGTCCTGGATGACCATATTGTGGTCCACCTTTTGTGATCTCTCGTTGCAGCACCAGCAACACACATAAATAGTGTGGAGAGTCCTGGAGGTGATGTGCAAGGTACTCGACCAATTCATCGCCTGAAGACGAAGGAACTCGAGTGTAGTACAGCCGCGGAGCAGGCGCTCCATTTCATCCTTTGGGATGCGGACGGAGACGAGCTTGAGGTGCTTCAGTCGTGGTAGAAAAAGAGCGGGCGAGTCATTAAGGGGGGGGAGGCAGTTCGTGAACTTGGCGAGGCGCAGCGTGGGCGCGAAGCGGAGCGCGGACGTTGGCAGCAAGCTCATATGCCCATCATTATAACTTAGCTTCACGAGCTGATCTATGGCGCGGGATCAGAACCACTCATCAAGCTTGCCTCGCTCCCTGCCATTGGAACCGAACTTGCCCGCGATAAGGCCTTTGATTGGGCCATGGTGACTGCCGAGGATCTGAGAGAATGCATCCAAGCTTTCGCGATAGTCATGGCAGAGCTTGTGGGCGTGGAGGAGGTCGACAGGGGTGCGGAGCCATAGAGTGCGCCACCGCCGGGAAACGGCGGCTGTCCTCGCCCAATTTATGATTGGGAGGAGGGATATGATGACTATCAACATATCATCGGGGAGGTTGTTGATGAAGTCTAGGCCTGCTGGAGTCGCTTGCGGTTCTTTCTTGACCCGCCTCCACTTGTTGAAAGCCTCGTTCTCCACCTAGTCGGCGGGGATGGGAACCTCTGTCTCCATATTCATGCCGTGCTCCGGTGCTTCAGCAGCCCCGGCGTCGCCACTCCCTCCGATGGGGCTCTTCGATGGCATCCTCGTACACTGACGGCTTTGAGGACTCAGAGCGGCGTCGAGGATGCGGGCGGAGAGAGAGGAATTGTGTGTGTGGCAAGGATGGAGGGTGCGACCGCTCGGCGGCGCCATTAATATAGACCAGTGGGAGCGAGGCGGGCGGCGGTCCAAGGCTGTCTTGCTTCCCGGTGAGAATGACTGCTTAATCTCTAGTATGAATGAAATATATGCTTAATTACTGAATTTTAGTTGCAAAAAATAGATGTTGATATTGATTTTTAGCTGCATATTTTGACAAATCGCAGTGTCTCTTGGCTTAGCGCCGAAGTCTGGCTTTAATTCGCATACCATAATCTGAACCGTTTGCGTTGAAGAGATGCACAGATCCTGCGTTGAACAGCTTGTACGCTTCCCGGTGAGCCTGCGCACCGGACTGCGGTCGCACGCCTCCCGTTCAGTCAAGCAGTTGTCCACACGGCACCTCCTATAGCCATTAAAACCAAGACACGTGGCGTCACGTGAATGGTTAACCGAACGCACAAAGTTTGAATTATACAAACGTTTGAGATATTATAGTGGCAGCTATTTTTTTCAAAATGCCTTTGTTGGTTGTCATTATTCGAGTGCGCCTTCTCTCAAAATGGACACGAAAAATACCACAGCATGCCGGGTGCCCTTCCATGATAGCATGCCAAGTTTCATCAATTTCAGACGAGTTTTGGATTTACAAGAATTTAAAAACCAGGCATCTCAATGTTTTGCCGGCAATCAATGGTGCCCTGGTGTTTGAAATTCATTCCCATTTCTTGCATGGGACCTAAGCATGCACCCAAGGACACAGATTTGATTTTTCAACCAATTTATATGCACTGGAGCATGAGCATGTAGTTCAAATTTGAATTGTGCACATAAATGCATTGAAAACTCAGTTAATGCATAAAAATGTCCAAATGAACCCCGAAAAAACACAAAAATTCACACAACACTCCTGTTGTTCTATGTTGACATGAGAAAAAATTTGAAAGCAATAAGAGGCAATGGATATCGTTTCGTCCCCAAAGGTGGGACGTTCCCTACCGAAAACCATCATGCTTGTTGTGAGAAGCTCCGGTTTGTGAGAAGCATATACCCAAACCTGCCCCAAATGGAACAAAATTTGTACCACGGCATGTTGATGCCGCTCCATGATAGCATGCCAAGTTCATGAATTTCAGACGAGTTTTGGATTTACTAGAATTTAAAAACCAGTCATCTCACTGTTTTGCTGGCAATCAACGGTGTCATGGTGTTTGAAATTCGTTCCCATTTCTTGCATGGGACCTAACCATGCACCCAACGACAAAGACTTGATTTTTCAACCAATTTATATGCACTGGTGCATGCGCATGTAGTTCAAATTTGAATTATGCACATAAATGCATTGAAAACTCACTTAATGCATAACAATATCCAAACGAACCCCTAAAAATCACAAAAATTCACACAACACTCCTGTTGTTCTATGTTGACATGAGAGAAAAAACTTGAAAGCAATAAGAGGCAATGGATATCGTTTTGTCCCCAAAGGTGGGACATTCCCTACCGAAAACCATCATGCTTGTTGTGAGAAGCTCAGGTTTGTGAGAAGCATATACCCAAACCTGCCCCAAATGGGACAAAATTTGTACCACGGCATGTTGATGCCGCTCCATGATAGCATGCCAAGTTTCATGAATTTCAGACGAGTTTTGGATTTACTAGAATTTAAAAACCAGGCATCTCACTGTTTTGCCGGCAATCAACGGTGCCATAGTGTTTGAAATTCATTCCCATTTCTTGCATGGGACCTAAGCATGCACCCAACAACAAAGATTTGATTTTTCAACCAATTTATATGCACTGGAGCATGCGCATGTAGTTCAAATTTGAATTATGCACATAAATGCATTGAAAACTCCCTTAATGCATAAAAATGTCCAAACGATCCCCGAAAAATCACAAAAATTCACACAACACTCCTGTTGTTCTATGTTGACACGAGAAAAATACTTGAAAGCAATAAGAGGCAATGGATATCATTTCATCCCCAAAGGTGGGACATTCCCTACCGAAAACCATCATGCTTGTTGTGAGAAGCTCCGGTTTGTGAGAAGCATATACCCAAACCTGCCCCAAATGGGACAAAATTTGTACCACGGCATGTTGATGCGGCTCCATGATAGCATGCCAAGTTTCATCAATTTCAGACAAGTTTTGGATTTACTAGAATTTAAAAACCAGGCATCTCACTGTTTTACTGGCAATCAACGGTGCCATGGTGTTTGAAATTCATTCCCATTTCTTGCATGGGAACTAAGCATGCACCCAATGACAAAGATTTGATTTTTCAATGAATTTATATGCACTGGAGCATGTGCATGTACTTCAAATTTGAATTATGCACATAAATGCATTGAAAACTCACTTAATTCATAAAAATGTCCAAACTTACCCTGAATAATTCCAATTCTTTTATGATCACTGCAGATAAAAGGTCTAGCAATTCAAACACCGTCCATGGCCGCTGTGACCCCATTATGTAATTCAAATCAAGACCAAAAATCAAGTAGATCCCACACAGTTTATTATAACCAACCATGTGAGATGTAGCACAAAATATCTTCAGACCGTGTCTGAATAAGGGTCCGTGTCTGATGATACTTTGCGCGCCAGTTTTTTGGCTGAAGCGATTCCAAATTTTCGGTTCCGCGGAAATATCTACCTCCCCGCCCCTCCCCCTTACCAAAAGCCACATTTCCCCTCTTTCCACCTTCCTTTCCAAGTTGAAACCTTCACTCCTTGCTTACAGCGATGCCGCCTCCTCGCCGGTGACCCTCCTTCACGCTGCTCGGCCTCGCCTATCCAGGCAGGTAATCCACACCCGACCCCCATCCTCCTCCTCCTTCCACATCCCACATGGCCCGACTGCCGGCACGAGCGGGACACCTTCCACCCAAATCACCGACCCTTCCACCAAATAAGCGCCGGCCTAAGCCATGGTGCACGCTGTATAGCCAGGACCTCAAGGAACATTTGGCAGCGGAGAAGCAAATCGCGGCCACACGCGCGGATGAGGTCGCGATGGCTGCCATTCGTGCCGACCCCCAGATCTTGGAGGTGCACCTCGTCGTCGAGGCCACCGTTGACGCCTCGCGCGCCGACGCCGCGGCATGGTTGGCTGCTTTAAACGACAGTTCATGGCATTTTCTCGAGGCCACCGTCGGTGCCTTCGACGAAGACTATGAGGTGTTTTCTCAGCGTGCACGTGCTTACCTCATCTCGAGAGCCAGCAGGTTGGTGCCCGGAGCGGCTCAGGCAACTCACCACTACAACGAGAGCACCCACGATGCGGAGGCCTTGCCCTCTTCCATGTCCAAGGAGCCGATCGTCATCGATATTTCCGACAATGAGGAGTAGCTTGTCTTATTAGCTCACTATAAGGACCCATGTTCAGTTTGCTAGCTACTGCCTTTCCTTAACAAATTCTAGTGAATTGTGCTATCTACTTTTACCATGCAATCTTCTCCTATAGTGTATATGTTCTATATGTCGTGCAATGCGGTGTTCAACTAACTGCTTGGTTCAATTCTCCAAATGTGATGTTCAATTCTTCAGGGTGCAATATTTCCAAGTTGTTAAGCATGCTTGGTTTGGTTAATTTTCTGATCTTCTATTAGGAGTATGTTATATTGTTCAATTGGTGTTTACTTAAATGCTTGGTTCATTTGTTGTGGCTTGGTTCACTTGTTGTGGTGTTTAGTTAACTGCTTGGTTCAATTCTGCAATGTGATGTTCAATTGTTGTGGCTACATTCTGTTATTGTATACCATGTGAGGAATAAATCGACTTTGGCTGTACTAAATACATGAGAAACAAATACAATTGCCATATTTCCAAGTTGTTAAGCATGCTTGGTTTGGTTAACTGTCTGATCTTCTATTAGGAGTATGTTATATTGTGCAATGTGGTGCTCAGTTAACGTTTGGTTCATTTGTTGTGGTGTTTAGTTAACTGCTTGGTTCAATTCTGCAATGCGATGTTCAATTGTTGTGGCTGCATTCTGTTATTGTATACCATGTGAGGAATAAATCGAATTTGGCTGCACTTAATACATGATAAACATATACAAGTGCTATATTTCCTAGTTCTTAATCATGCTTGGTTTGGATAAATGGGTTTTCCATGTGGCTTGAATTAATCTGATGAATCTGCAATGTGCTTATTTATCATCAACATATTTTACTGATAGCATGCGAACCCTTACTTAACCTGATGACTAGCTACCTTATATGTGTTGCAGGGAAACAATGGGAAGCACTGAGGTTTACAAGATGGTACTAACTATTATACCTTGCCTTTTTGTATTCCTTTGCCCCATTTCCAATATAGAGAAGATATTTATGCACATCCTTGTTTTCAGGCTTCACTGATGATTACCTCTCAAACCACCTCCCTGGTCAGGAGGCTAGGAAAGTTTTCATACAACACCCATGGTTCAATATTGAAGTGTTCCTGAAGAGGTCGAAGGATGGACGGTCAATCATCCACAGGCACTGGCCTAAAGTTGCAAAGACCTTCAACATGAATGAAGGCTCAATATTCGCCTTCCGCTTCAGCAGTTTTCCAGATGAGATGCATCTCTCTATGTACCGTCTAAGATGCTAATTTTGAAAGGTTCTAGATGTTGCATGTGAAACTTGCTGCTGGTGCAGTTGTGTAATGGGGTAGCTGAGGGTTGAAGCTATATCATGTTGTACTCTGATGTATTTCAATTACGAAATCCTGCTTCCTTAATATGGAAATGGAATATATTATGTGCTTAATATGAATGTCAATTAGATTAGTAAATGGATTATTAATAATAGGGTAATTAGCTCGCTAATTGGCCAATTAGCTTGCTAATTGGGTGTTCCTATTGCAAACAGTTAATGAGAAACCACCATGGGCGATGACCTCAGGCAACGCACACAGTTTCTAGGAATAAACCATGTTGGATCAATGAACAATCACACACGACATTCTCTTCAAAACTGTTTGCGTTACGCCACCTTGCGCAAACATTTTCCTTGGAGCGACTGTGTAGGATGTACATACGAATGAAAATGTTTAGCGGGGACTGACTATGTGGGATGTACTTGCGACCTGAAACAATTTCGCCGTATAATTGTATTTAGCTATACTGTACGTATTTCCATATTTGCGCGCTCACCGGTCGCACACGACCTCATTTTGCCGAACGTGTGTGCCAGGAGGGCATATCCCCGACGGTTTTTGGGTCGTGTGGGAAGGACCCCCCTATCACCCACACTCACTTGGCGACGGTTCCAGATGCCGTCGTGGAAAGGGGTTAAAAACCGTTTGTTTAGGACTAGCACGCACCAGTGTAGCAAGCAAAGATAGAAGTGATATCAGGGGCAATGATCATCTTGCCTGAAATGTCCTTAGTAGTATTGGGAACTTGCTCGTGAACGTACTCAACGGGGTCCTCAGACACGAACTTGTCTCCCGGCTCTACCCAAAGCAAGAACAAACACCGGAACAGCAATCAATCATGGTGCAATGCGCAAGCAACATGATGCATGACATGTCATGGAATGCAAGATATGACGTGCATATGCATATGAGGTGCTTCGGAGGGGTGCAAGCGAAACGGAAGGAGAGAATGATGAACATGGAACAATCTTGGTAATCCAAGCATGCCACTGGATAGAGTGGAAGATTTCGGTGGAAATCGATATAAAGATCACCGGAAACGGATGCATAGTTTGAAAATGACAATCAAAACCATATACAATGCAATCTGTTGAAAATAGCAACATGAAAACATGGATGCGAAGTTTAAATATGCTACATGATAGCAACATGAAAATGAATTGCGTGGCATTGAAGTACATGTCAAGAAATACAAAACATGATTATTGAGATACTGCTAAAACTCACTAGAACTTGTCTAAAACATCATGGCAAGATTGCAAATGGAACAGGTTTTCAGACTTGGTGGAATTTTACTGGACATGGCAGAAACAGAATTAAGTAGGCATGTTTGCAAGCTAGGTTCACTCACCACAAAGCATATCATGGCATGAAAATACAACCAACATTAATATGACATGTTTTTGCAATTACTCATGTCAATAATATGGTCATAGGACGCACAAAACACTAACTATACACTTTGCAAAAATGAACTCGATGTTAACAGGCTGACAGATATATTTTCAAGCAAATTGAGAGCATGAAACAAACAAGCTACAGTAGGATATAATTGCAAAAAAGGACATGGATGGATAGCTCATAACATGATCCTCAAAACATGCTTACTAGACATCTCCAAAATATGCATAGATTTGATGGTACCAATAAGTAAACATGGCATCATAATATAACAATTTCAGACAGCAAAATAAGTATGACATGGCAAAAACAGATTCATGTTCTCATGTTAGCAAGCTTGTGGCACTCATCATAGTGCACTTTATGGCATAGAATAAAATCTAGCATTCGGTAGACATGAAAATGAAGCTATGCATGTGCAAAATTACCACATAGCATGTTTGCATTAAATGACACAAAAATAACAAAAAAGCAATCAAATGTAAAAACGGCACGTGTGCAAACTTGCTCAAATAAAGAAACGGATGCCACCAATGAATTTGTGGGATTTTTCTACCCCAAAAATATATATAATATGTCTATGTTGCAGTAGAAAAATCCCCACAAATATGCAAAGACAAATACTGCCTAAAAAGGAAATATACAGAAATGGTAACTTCCATATTTGGAATGTCCAGATTTGGACTTTCCCGAAATGGAATATGGCATCTAACCAGAAAAGGAGATTCGTTGGTTTAAAAATAAATGGAAAAAGAAAAGAGGGGCTTTGGGGGGATGACAGGTGGGTCCTGGTCCCCTAACTCGCTGACTAGTGGGTCCCATGGGGTCCACTTGGCAGCAGCACACGACAGAGCCGAAGCAGGGGAAAAATAGAGGAAGTCGACGGCGCGGCCAGAGGCGGTAGAGGGCTCGCCGGAGCTATTCCGGTGGCCCTACGGCACGGCGGAGGGGTGCAACGAGATCGCCAGGGAATCCCACACGCACGCATGACAAGCGCGGCGCCAGATGATGACGGGCGCGACGCCGGGGACGAGGGGACAACGACGGCGATGACGGGGCGAACGCGATGCGCGATGGGCCTAGGCGAGTGGCTGAGGGCGCGTATCGGCCCTATGCAGTGCAGCGAGCAAGACGGACACGAGCAAGCGACCTACGGGGGTCGGGGTACTCACCGAAGGAGAGTCCCAACGCGATGAGCACGGGCGATCACGGCAAATGGCGTCAGAGCAAGCAAATGAGAGAGGAGGCACAAGGAGGATCAGGGGCTCACCACAAGCACGTGGGTGCGCTCGGATCAACGGGAGATGCACGGAGGCGATCACGGCGGCGATCGAACATCTACGGGCACCCAGGGGAAGAAGAAGAAGAAGAAGAAGAAGAAGAAGAAGTCGACGGCGTCTTGGCGTCCCACGGGGAAGTAGAGGACGTAGACGACGTAGCAGGCATCGAGGAAGAAGAGGGACACGCTCGCGGGGGCTGGTTCCGTCAAAGGGCACACCGGCGATGACGTCGTGCTCCAGGATGCGCTTGGGAAGGGTGCAGGTGGTGGATCTGGTGGACGGAGCTCACCTGGCAGTGGGGGAGGAGGAACAGGGGAACCCTAGGGTTTCCCTGGACAAGGATATGGCTATATAGGGGGGCCAGGGCAACAAAACGGAGCATCGACGCGCTCGTGCTCGCGGTCCCCATGTCGTGGCACAAGGTTGATGAAAAGTTGTCACGCGGGTGCGCTGTAGCCAGAGGCTGGTAGGCGGGGCCAGACAGGCCGCGTGGCTGAGCCGCAGGGGGGCGGGTGCGCCGGTTAGAAAAAAAGGAGAAGGCGCGGGCCAGTGGGAGCTGGGCTGCTGCGGGGCCGCTACTGGACTGTTGCTGCTGGCTAGGGGTGTTGCTCCCTTTTCCTTTTCTGCAACTTCTTCAGACAAAAAAATGGAAAAAGACCAGCGACATAGAAGAGGAGTTTGGTAAATATAAAAATATTCCCATGATCCTGAAATATTGTAGTATTTGAAATAATTGCCTTGGACATTTTTAGAGGTAGAAAAATAAAACCCAACCAAAACAACCTCAAAAGAGCTGAAATTTGGCAGAGAGGTTTAGACCATGGTGCTAGAATATTGGGGAGAAAATGAACATTAATGGAGGAGGGCAAGATGGCACTTGCAAAAAGAAAGAAAAAGAGAAGGAAGGAGAGGTGGTGATGCATGGATCACACATGGGGCATGCAACAAAATGTCATGCATGAATAGCACAATGCACATGATGATTAAGGGAATGCAAAATGACATAAGCACAATGCAACACTTAATATGACCAAGATGCAACATATGATGGCATAGAGAAAATATAACAAGAAATGAGAAGACAATGCAATAGGTAAAATAACAATGCAAAACAAAATGAAGCCAACAAGGATAGACCCACATGGAATTAGATCATGAACAAAGTTGGATACATGCCACAATGGGAAGGTGTTACAAATGGGGTGTTACAGAGGGGCTCCGGGGAGTCTTATAGGCTAGCCCTCTAGGGTTACAATGGTCATATTACATGGGCACAGGGCCCTGGTGTCATCCTCTGGGAGCCGGCAGTGGGGGCCGCCAGCCTCGCCGGGTTCGCCAGATGCGGGTGTCGTCGGGTCTGCCGGGTGCGGGCCATACCAGGGCCACCGGGCGCGGCTACATCCGGCTGCTCGGCACTATGGCATGCCTTGCCGGGCGTCATTGGACGGCAGCGCCGCCCAGTTACAGGGTTGCATCGTCGGGACACCGCCCACCCCGGGCGGGGCGTGGGGTGCACTGTTGTCACTCCCGCCGGGGCTGGCGCAAAGGGAGGCGCACTTTATCCATGCTCGCTTGCCGTTTGGGAGTTGTCTTCATGTGGACAACCGGCATGCACTAGCCGGCTGGGTCGGGCGGCCGCACCCGGCCGGCTCACGCTGGGGAACCGGTAGGTGGGCCAACCGGATTGAGGGGCCTGGCTTGCCCCGATGTTTTGAAAAGGTATCCAGGTTCCATTGCCTGCCCGAGGGATATCACCCCGATAAAATGTGTGGCTCTCTCAAATAGGTGTATCCAGCAAGGTTGATTGTGACAAACTAGAAAACAAACAAAGCAAAGACTCACATAATACATGATGCTCCAAGCAAAACTCATGATATGTGATGAATAAAAATATAGCTCCAAGTAAAATTACCGATGATTGGTAGAAGAAAGAGGGGATGCCTTCCAGGGTATCCCCAAGCTTAGTTGCTTGGGAGTCCTTGAATATTAGCTTGGGGTGTCTTGGGCATCCCCAAGCTTAGGCTCTTGCCACTCTTTATTCCTTCGTCCATCGTGATCTCACCCAAAACTTGAAAACTTCAATCACACAAAACTCAACAAAACTTCGTGAGCTCCATTAGTATAGTAAAGCAAATCACTACTTTAAGTCTTGTTGCAAACCATTCATATTTTATTTTTGCATTATAGCTACTGTACTCTAACTTCTCCATGACTTATACC
>NC_057811.1:158746027-158773589 GCF_018294505.1 Triticum aestivum
CAAACAAAATAATTCATCCAAAACAAAATCTGTCAAAAACAGAACAGTCTGTAGCAATTCGAATAATGACTATACTTCTATAACCCCAAAAAATCTGAAAAATTAGGACAAGGTGGGAAATTTCTATAATCATGTGTAAAATATTCTGAATTTTTTGTCGCTCCAATGAGTTTTAAAAATTCTGCAACTTTACGTAAAAGTTTCTGTTTTTGCACAGAATAAAAGCAACTATCAACCAAATCATCCCAAAGGCTTTACTTTGCACAAACACTAATTTAAACACTAAAACACAATCATAATAGTAGCATAATTGTGTGCTTATTAAAAACAGATTAGAAACAAAAGAATAAAAGATAAATATTGGGTTGTCTCCCAACAAGCTATTTCTTTATAGCCATTAAGATAGGCTTTGGGATTTCCATGATGCTCACATGAAAGATAATAATTGAAACACAAACAGAGCATCATAAAACATGTGACAAACACATCTAAGTCTAACGTACTTCCTATGCATAGGAATTCTATAAGAAAACAAATTATCAAGACAAGAAATATCTAGCATATGCAGAGGGGGGGAATAAAACATTAGCAATCTCAACATAACGAGAAGTAATTTAGTAACATGAAAATTTCTACAACCATATTTTCCTCTCTCATAAATAACTACATGTAAGATCATAATCAAATTCAACAATATAGCTATCATATAAAATTTTCTCTTCATGATCCACATGCATAAAAGTTTTATAATCTTCCAAAGTAGTGGGATTAACAACTAAAGTCATGACCTCTTAAACCCACTTTCACCAAAAAAATCATAAGATTGAACAATCTCCAAATATGTGGGATTATTTTTACCTAAATTTTACACTCTTCCAAACCCACTTTCAATATTATCGCAAACATATCCATCATGAGCCTTAAATAAATTTTCAAGATCATAAGAATCATTATCACCCCAATCATGATGATTGCAAATAAGTAGTAGACATAACAAAATTATCATCCCCAAGCTTGGGGTTTTGCATATTATTAGCACAACTGACATTAATAGAATTTATAATAACATCATTGCAATCATGCTTTTCATTGAAGGAGATCACTTTATAAAAAAATTGTTTAACACTTCATCACAATTTACAGATTCACGATCTTCAAGCAAAACTTCATAAAGATAATGTAGTGCACTCAACTCACTAGCGGTTGGTTCATCATATTTGGATCTTTTAAAAAGATTAGTAAGAGGATGAGGATCCATCTTAATTTTTATTATTTCTTTTTCTATTTTTGATTGTTGACATGAAGGCAAAAAGCAAGCAACAAGGTAAACGAAAAATATTTTTGAGTTTTTGTGAAAACATTTTAGAGGTGGGAGGGATGAAAACGAGAGGCAAATGGCAAATAATGTAAGTGCAAGGATATGAAATTTTATGCGCAGGTACTTGATAGATGTTGATGATGTCTCCCCGGCAACAGCGCCAGAAATTCTTCCTGCTACTTGTGATTTGCGTTGGGATTTCCCCGAAGAGGACAGGATGATGCAGTATAGTACAGATAAGTGTTTCCCTCAGTTAAGAACCAAGATTATCAATCCAGTAGGATAACCAAGCAACAACTCGTTAGCAGCACCTGCACACAAACAACAAATCTTTGCAACCCAACACGAACAAGGGGTTGTCAATCCCTTGACGGTTACGAGCAAGATTAAATTGTATAGTTTTTGATAGATAGATTGGAAAAAATATGAAATAAATAAATAAAAGAAAAATGCAACAAGGTATTTTTGGTTTTAATATATGATAAAATATAGACCCGGGGGCCATAGTTTTCACTAGAGGCTTCTCTCTTGAAAATAGCATACGGTGGGTAAACAAATTACTGTTGGGCAATTGGTAGAAAAGAAAATAATTATGAAGATATCCAACGAAATGATCATATATAGGCATCACGTCCGAGACAAGTAGACCAAAACAATTCTGCATCTATACTATTACTCCACACATCGACCGCTATCAACCATGCATCTAGTGTACTAAGTTCATGGAAGAACGAAGTAATGTCTTAAGCAAGATGACATGATGTAGAGAAGATAAACTCACGTATGAATAAATCCCATCTTTTTACCCTTAATAGCAATGATACATATGTGTCATGTCCCCTTCTGTCACTGGGATTGAGCACCGCAAGATCAAACCCATTACAAAGCACCTCTCCCATTGCAAGAAAAATCAATCTAGTTGGCCAAACCAAATTAATAGATCGGAGAGAAATACGAGGCTATAGTAGTCATGCATAAAAGAGTTCAGAGAAAACTCAAATAATATTCATGGATAGATCTGATCATAAACTCATAATTCATCGGATCACAATAAACACACCACAAAAATTCATTACATCGAATAGATCTCTAAGAACATCAAGGAGAACGTTGTATTGAAGATCAAAGAGAGAGAAGAAGCCATCTAGCTACTAACTATGGACCCGTAGGTCTGTGGTAAACTACTCACACATCATCGGAAGGGCAATAAGGTTGATGTAGAGCCCCTCCGTGATCGATTCCCTCTCCGGCAGAGCACCAGAGAAGGCCTCGAGATGGGATCTCGTGGTTCTGGAACTTGCGGCGGCGAAAAAGTATTTATGGTGTCTCTCTGATGTCAGGGGAATTTTTGAGTATTTATAGAGGTGGAATTAGGGCTTGATGGGCCACAAGGGTCCCACAAGCCTGGGGCGCCCCTAGGGCTTGTCGTTCCCTCATGGATCTTCTGGCCTTGTCCCGAACCCTCCTGGGTCTCTTTTTGACACCTGAAACAGTAGGAGAGGCTCCTACTGCAATTAAATTAAAGAATAAAAGGTATGGTACATGAGATTATTTACAAGTCATCCCCTTTGGGAATGAGGGTTGGGGGGAGATTCTACAGGCAGCTAATAAAGGAGGAAAGAATGTGTTTATGTATGCCTCCTACTCTATAAGTAAGGAGGGAGAGGTCTTCCTTGAGTCTTGCACGCCAGGAATCTTGTGATGGGAGCACTCCTCTGAAGTGTTTATTATTTCTTTCCTTCCAGATGCTCCAGTCTGCCAAAATAAAAATTTCCACGAACAATGGTTGGTTCCAGGAGGATTTAGCCTTGTCCACCCAGTCCAGCCGATTGTTAGCTGCATGTCCCATGATATGAAGTTCATTCCAGCATGCAAGGCTAAAGGTGCTCCACCGTCTCATCTTGGCAGGCCGTGCACAAAAGGCAACCAAAGTCTGTGCCAATTTTATAATGTCTCCTTTTCAACATGTTGCGAGTGTTGAGTCTATCTGATAGGAGTAACCAACCAAAAACTTTAATTTTCATTGTTGACTTGGATTTCCAGATCCATTTGTATGATTGGTGCGCATGGACATCTTTGAAGTAGAAGGTGTAGAACCTGTCGGCTGAGTAGTAGTTTGACCCCCACACACAATTCCATTCGTCATTGATCGAAGGATCCATGAGTTCAATATGCATGGTTTGTTGTTGTAGGTCGCGTGTCTCATCATGAGCTTGTGAGGAGAGAGGTAGATGGAACGTTTCACTTAGTGACGTGCTCCGCAAGAAATCCCTGACAGATATGTCCTCCTGATGCGTGAAAGAGAAGGCTCTGGGGTGTGTATCAGCCAAAACCTCACCAATCCAGACATCTTTCCATAATAGAGTAGAAGATCCACTTCGTATTGTCACATTGATGATCCCACGGTAAAATTGGCATAAGTTTAGAGACATCGCGCCACCAGAATGAGCCACACGGGTCGGATGCATGTGGAAGTTTTGTGGTGTAGTATGTGTTCCAAATTAGTTCCACCCAAGGTAGGTCCCAATGGTTGTAAAACTTGTGGAGAAATTTGATAAGTAAAGCGTCACTTTGCACTTGGAGGTTGAGAATGCCAAGCCCTCCACACTCTTTGGGTTTGCATATCATATCCCACGATGCCAAGGAGTTGCACTTGTCTCCTTGATCAGTTTTCTTTGTCCATAGGCACTTCCGGTGGATTTTGTCAATAAGTTCAATGATGCCTGCCAGGAGTTTGAGTGTGCAAAGAGCGAAAATGATAAGAGAAGTTATGACTGAATTCAGCAGTGTGAGTTTTCCTCCATAAGAAATCATATTGAGGGTGGCCAAAAGTCTTCTCTCCACACGGCAGACCAGAGGCATGAGATCCAAAATGGTTGGTTTTGTGGTGCCCATAGGGAGGCCAAGATAGGTAAATGGTAGCTTGCCAACAACACAACCAAATATATTTGCCAATGTAGTCGTGATCTCTTGATCACAGTTCAGTGGTATGAGGGTAGATTTATGAAAATTGATCTTCAAACCCACCGAAGTAGCATAGTCAGAGAGGATAGTTTTGATGGTCATGGCTTGGGCAGGACATGATGGCATAGCTAGTATAGTATCATCCGTGTATTGAATCACCAGATAGTCCTGCTGTGTATTGCAAGGAAAAGGCAAGCTGATCTCTCCCTGAGAGAAAGCATCATTGATCGCAGCTTGAAGAAGGTCAGCTGCAAGTACAAAAATTAGTGGAGACAGAGGGTCACCTTGTCGCACGCCGCATTTGCAACAAAATTGTCTACCAGGGACACTGTTTAGGAGAACAGCCGACTTGCCTGAGGAGAAAATACATTGGATCCAACCTAACCATTTATCGTTAAATCCCATGTTCTTCATGATAATGAGCATTGCCTCATGGTCAATTGTATCAAATGCCTTAGCAAAGTCAAGTTTGAGGAGCACAATTTCTTTCTTGGAGCTTTGGCACTGATATATGTATTCGAACGCCCATGCGAGGCAATCTTGGATAGTGCGACCTTTGAGGAAACTGTACTGTTTACGGTGAATTATTTTAAGAATGACCTTCTGTAAACGGTTGGCCGGGATTTTTGTGATCACTTTTAGACAACAATTCAGTAGAGTGATTGGCCGGAAATCATTAACAATACTAGGCGCATTGTTTTTTGGGATCAAGGTGATAAAACCATCATTGATGCTCTCTAGATTTAGATTTCCTTCAAAGAATTGATTGCACAGTTTATAGAAATCCTCTTTGATTATTGACCAAGAATCTTTAAGAAACGCACCATTGAAGCCATCTGGTCCCGGTGCACGATCAGCCGGCATTGTTTAATAACATGATCAATCTCAGCATGGGTGAAAGGGACAGTTAATGCATCGAGACCATCAATCCTCTTGATAATTCTCTGAAGATCAAATTTCATATCATTATGAGAAGAAGTGCCAAGCCTCTGTTTGAAGGAATGAAAGAGTACTACTTCTTTTCCTGTGTGATCATCCACACAGATACCATCATCAGTAGTTAGGGTGGCAATATTATTCCTTCTGTATCGCTCTGGGGCCATAGCCTAAAAAAATTTAGAATTTTCATCGCCAAATTGCACCCATCTAATGGTACACCATTTCTTCCTATACAACTTTTGGTAAGATAACAGCCTGATGAGGTGAGCCTTGAGTATTTTTCTGAAGTTAACTTCAGGTGTGCATAACTGTCTTTTATTCTCCAACCCATAAATTTCCAAAAGGGCCATGTTTGAATTTTCTATGGCAATGGACAGTTTTGAGATGTTTTTACTCCAATATTTAAGATCATGATGTAGGGTTTTGAACTTTCTGCATAGGACTGTCGCCATATTTTGAGAGTGCACACGCTTTGACCGAGCATTTTGAACTATTTGCATGAAACCAGGGTGTTGGACCCAGAAAGATTCAAACCTGAATAACTTGGATCATGGGATGGAAGTTTCAATATTAACCACACATGGGATGTGATCAGATACGGGTCAACCGAGGGGCTTAACCACAGTGTGAGGGTAGGAGCTCGTCCAATTAGTACTTGTGAAAAACCAATCAATTTGTTCAAGTAGTGGATCAATTTGCATGTTACTCCAGGTGTACTCACGGCCTTTAATGGGCAGTTCAATTAAGGCTTGTGCTCGGATGAAGTTATTGAAAGTAATCATATCACCGTAATTTCCACCAGGCTTGTTATGATTATCGGGGCTTCTAATGAAGTTAAAGTCTCCGACCAAAAGCTAGTCTTCATTAGGGGGGATATTCAGAGCCATAAGCCAATTAATTAAGTTAACTCTGGGTTCACCTTGGCATGGGCCGTAAACATTGACCAAGGTCCAAAAGTGTGCATATTGGGTTGATTGAAAACATGTTACCAGGGCGAAATCTTCTTGAGCAATGGTAGTGGCCGAAAAGATTGAACTATTCCAAATCGTGACGAGGCCTCCCGAGGCCCCACGGGAAGGGATGAAATCAAATTGATCAAAACATTTAGGACAGCAGGACTTAACAAAATTATGATCAAAAGAAGGTTTTTTCGTCTCCTGCAAGCAAATTACAGCACAACCAGAAGAGTTGATTGCATTTGAAAGTGCAAGCTGTTTTGCATCAGAATTTAGGCCCCGGACATTCCAGCATAGAATGTTCCAATTAACACGAAGTACCATAATACGGGTAGGATAATATAAAAGTACGAGCAGATAAACCCAGAACAGAGGAACTAAATATTGGCCGAAGATGGTCCATCATCAGAAGATGCCTGCAGGTGCTCCTCCGTGAGTTCTTCAGCTGGAATTCCACACATCACAGTGCCAATGTGTTGGATAACTGGAATAGCAGTAGGCGGTGGAATCTCTGGGGCTTCAGACAGTGCAGTGGCAATGGTGGTGGAAGTTGCAGAGGGAATCACCCTGGGTTTGACCTTGGAGGTTTTAAGCTTGGTGTCTGCAAGAGGTGGAACTTTGAACCCATCGTATTTATTTGAACGTGTGCTTCTACGCAGAGCAATGGTAGACTCCAGAGCAGTAGCTTTTCCCCGTCTGCTAGAAGAACCAGCAGCACCAGAAGCAAATGGAGTAGCAGGGGGAGAGAAGCATGCATGGCCATGTCCACATGAGAGTCATCCAGGGCCTGAACCTCCTCATCACCTGCATCCACAAATGCAGAACTGATCTCCTGTGCAACAATCGCTGAGGTAGTCTGAGGTGCAGTATAGCTCATTTCTGGCAAAGCAAGCAGTGGATCAGATGTGCCCATCAGATCAGTTAAGCTGAGAGGCTCAGAAAAGCCAGTTGCAGGCAAGGCAGACAGTGGTTCAGAGTTATCCGGCAAGTCAGTTATGCAAAGTGTAGATGGAGCAGACAGCACAGCAGAATGAGACAGGTGACTGACAAATTCAGTCACAGTCTGAGAAGCTTCATACACTTGTAAAACACCATCCTCTTCCCTGATGCTCATCTTCACTTCCACTTTCTCATATTTGAATCCATACCCAGTGCTCCAAGGGCCATATGCTGCGATGATAGGCATAATTGCACCAGTAAGAAAGTTATTGAGATGCCTGATAGGAATACCTTGGTTGATCAACATGGAGGACATCATATCACCATTTGCTGTCATTTCAAAGTGCAAGCCAGCAGCAGAAATTGAGATCTCAATATCAATAGAGTTGTTCTGGGTTGTCCTGGCAGCCAAGTGTGAACTCTCTCCTACTTCATCATTAGCTGCAATATTGTTGAAAATGTTGCGAGGCACTAAGACATAAGTGTCAGACAGAGTAGCACTAGAATCTGAACTGTCAAAAGCAGAGATAGAGTAATTCCAGGCCATGCCAGGGCTATCTTGCAGATTGTTGGCTGGAAGGATACCATCTTGCACATGCAAGCCCTCAGCAGCAAGCCAAGCTTGGTAATTGTAAACGGCTGCTGGTGGTGGAGGTGGCCAGACTCGCCAGTTTGCTTGGAAATGAACATCATTACCTTGCTGAACATCCTCATTGTTCTGGTTGGGAGCTGCATTCTGAGCAAGCCAATTGTGCAGCTGAGCCTGATACATCTGCTCCGCTGTCAGTCCATCACCAAACAGAGGATGTGGGATCCCATCTGCCGGTGGGGGCTCAATATCCATAGGAGGAACATCCGGAATGTGTGCATTCCAATCACTGCTTCTTAGGATCGTTACACAAATAGTCCAGCAGCGACGCTCTCCTCCAGCTGATGCATAACAAAACTCTTGGGCACCCTACGCAGACTGAGCACACGGGCTTTGATCAAAACAAAATTTCTATCCCCTCTAGGGTTATTCCAAGTGATCAATTCACCAAACTTATCAACTGATTTATGGATGTAATGGGATGTATGATAATCATGGGGAAAGCCAACGTATAAAATCCAGACTTGAGGACCGAAAGAAGTCAATCTCATATTAATAGCAGCATCATGAGGAACAAACGAAACTACAGTATTTAGATTTTCCTCATCCTCATCGAGCTCGAAGGTGGTACCAACAACAGCATCTCTAATGACTGAATCCGCAAAACCAAATATTCCAATAGCTAGCGGATAGTCATCCTCCTCAGTGGGAAAGAAGTGTGACTCATGGAGCAAACCTTCGATGGTGTGACGCAGAGCAGCCTTCTTGTGGAACGGAACGAAGCGATTGACCTCAGCCACTGCTAGGAAGTCATGGCGCACCGGCGGATTAGGGCTGACGACCATCTCATCCCGCACCACGCGATCTTCGGGACCCAGCTCGATGGTCATCCCTTGCGGCAGGTAAGGGACGACATTGACAAGAAAGTTCGCCATAGGCGAGGGCGGGCGAGGAACCAGAGGTGGAGCAGTGGAGGTGGTGAGAGCAGAGGAGGAATGCGTATCGACGGGGCTCTTGCTAGTCTCTGGTACCCAGATTCTCTGTGTTGACCGCCAAGCAGACCAACAGGAGGTCACCATGTGTCCAGGGGCACCGCACGATTCACAGCGGACGGTCTCGCTTCCACGGGCACCAGCGTGGCGACAAGCGGGAAGTGGATCAATAATATCTGTCAAAGTGATTCGCTGCCGTTGCAAGTTGGCCAATACTGGTACAAGATTAGAAGGTGAATTATTAATGATACCCAGGGGATTTGTAGTAGAAATATCCGCAAAACTATGTAGCAAGGGATCCCACGACTCACGGCCATTCCAAGAATTGTGCAAAACCTCTCTAGATGGGCCTGTAGGAACGGCCCGAGTGCATGTGGCCAGATTATTGAAGGGCCGGGGATTGGGCTTCCAGAACAGAGTGGGGGCATCGATTAATCCATAGTGGCGCTTATTGTGTCCCAGCCAGCCACACTGATTACAAACAAGCAGTGCTTGGCAATCAAAATAATAATGTTCCATGGATCCGCAAGTGTGACAGGAGGAAAACCCTCTCTTCGGAGCTGAAGGAGCTCTAGCAGATTGATTGGTGGCATCATCCTCTTGGCACACAGAACCAGCAACTGATGTTGGCAGAGAACCAGGGTGGGACTCCTGTTGATCATAGGTGCAAGAAAGTTCCAAGCAAGTGTTGCATGCCACACCTGGGCAAGAAGTAGCTAGATGGCCCATTAGATTACATTGTGAACAGATGTTAAGACGGTTATAGATGTAATCCAATGTAGGTATCGATGACAGAGACCATATTGTTGCAATGTGACTTCGAGAATAACCAAATTTCAACTGATCAAGGATATGGAACACCATAAATGTGGGAATATTGTTCCAATAAAGATGCTGGAAAGACTGACCTTCAAAAATATTCCGTTTGTTCACAGTGTGAGAGGATAAGTCAAAATTAAAAGCACCAAGACATAAATCTCCTGGCAATGAATGTTGATTGTCTTGATTGGTATGATTGCTTTGGAATTCTGCCGATTGATGGAAACTCCCAAAATGTATGCCGACCACAGCATTATTGTCATCAATGCCATTAATATGATTAATGTTGGGATTCTGATTACCAGGAACTAGCTCCCCAGCGCCGCTCATCGGAAAACTCGTCGGCGGCGGCACATCAGTAACACGAGTAGGGTGGGTGGTCAAGTCAGCCAAACCACCGATATCATTCACATGTAGAAAATTCAAATTTGATCGGATAGCCACAGGTGATCTAGTTGAGACCTCATGGATAACTTCATCTGAATGCCAATGATGATCATACCATGTAGTAGAAGCCATGGCAGAACGAAAAGTTGAAAATGGCAAACAAAGTCCAGCCAAATTCGATCCTTCAGATGATAGATAAAGTGTCCAACCTTATTTGAAGCCACAGAGAAATGGAATCTTCTTTCACCAATGGATTTGACATTGATCCCCGATGGTAAACCTCCAATGCAACATTGCAAAGCGATTCCCACAGATTCCTCAGAAAGAGGGAAGGAAGCCGAGGAGAAGTAGACGACCAAGAAGAACTCCTTGGTACCCAGAGATGGTGAGAAATGGACTGTAGAACCAAACCTTCGACGCACCTGATCTGCAATTGATAGACCGGGCTTGAAATCCCAGTGGAGGAGGCCTTCCATGGTAGCACAAAGCTACAGATCGCCATTGGAGGGGTGGGTGGACAGGTGGAGAGGAGAGCCATGCCGTTACGATAATAATCCCACCCTCCTGGGTCTCTTCTGGTCTAGAAAAAATTAATCCAAAGCTTTTTCTCCATTTGGACTCTTTTTATATTGATTTCCTGAAAAGCCAAAAACCTACAAAAATAGCAACTGGCACTGGGCACTAAGTTAATAGATTAGTCCCAAAAAATGATATATATAAATGTATATAATGGCATATAAAATATCCAAAATTGATACTATAATAGCATGGAACAATCAAATATTATAGATACGTTAGAGACATATCAATGTACACAGGAAATATAGTTCCTGAAGATGTTGTTTAACACATGGAAGACGACCCCTAAAAAATGTATTTCTTCAAGTGAAGAATTTGATGATGAAATTGGTACGACCTTTGACTAAATTGATGTGGCAACTTTGAAGCTTTAAGACTACTTTTTTCGTAGTTTCTTCCTTCTTATTTGAGTCATAGGAAAAACTGTACTGTTAAAGGGGGTCTACGTGAATCATATTTCACATTTCCAAAGTGATGCTCAAACCTATACATACACAAGCCGCTTCAAGTGAAGCCTTTGGAAATCTCCAGAACAGCTGGCGCATTTGCTAGCGATAGTGAGGAAGTTCATATAGTCATTGGCGAATTTGGTCAGGTTGAGGAGTTAGGATTTCGCTAGTGCGATCTGCCTAGCGTGAGGAAATTGAGACCCCCGACGAATTTAAGAGTTCAAATTCCGACCGTTGCTGTGCAGCCGACCAGCTGTCATGTGGATCCTTATCGTCACAACGGTCGAATCAGAGAAGGGCATTTATGACATTTCATGTCGGGTTGCCCCTCGCTATAAATAGCTGCCCCCCACAACCACTAGTTGGTTGGTTGCTCCGAGAGAACTTGACACTTGTCATTTGAGAGAAACCCATCCTCCGACGACTTTGAGAGAATCCTAAGTGAGGAAAAACATAGAGCCAAAGTGATTGAGCATCACTGAAGAGATTGATCTGTGTGATCCGACGCCTGTTACCTTTGAAGATTGTCATTCTTCCAGACTGTTAGGCGTCAGTGTTCTAAGTACACCAAGAGTCATTGTGGTGTGCCCGTGAACAAGTCTGTGAAGGTTTTGGAAGTCTACCTTGAAGACTTACCATGAGTGATTGGGCGAGGACTAAGTGACCTTAGCTCAAGAGGAATACGGTGAGGACTGTGTGTCCTCTGAGTTCATCTCAGCCGCCACAACCAGACGTACAGTTGACACAGCAACTGGAACTGGTCTACCAAATCGTTGTGTCTTCACCGAGCCAACCTGGTTTCAAATTCATCACCCTCCCTTACTTTATTTTGCTGCTGAAGAACTTGTGATCTATCCTATGACAAATTTGAACTGAAGAATTTCATCATGCTATCTTTCATTTCCTCGATTCATAACCTTCATGCCTGTATGTCTGTATGATTACATGTTTTCACTCTTACGTGTCATGTATGCATGCACTCTGATTCTATGATGACTTAGTTTCCCTCGCGTTTCTATTTCTTCACTCTGATCTTCATCAAATTCATCAAAGTTTGACGGATTTCTAAAAATCTCCCATTCACCTCCCCCCTCTGGGAGTAAACATGCGCTTTCAGAGGGGCCTTAACTCTTCCAAATTATCCAGGATAAGGATGACCTTATTACACTTGGCAATTATTAATTTCATTTGAGAGATACCATTTTTTAAGATCCTGCCTAAGAGTTTTCAAGTTGTCAGCAATGATGGCAGATATGTGAGTTTGTAAGTGAGTTTTTCCCATGATTTTTAACACACTAAAAAAATCCTTCCATCTGCACCAAATAACTCTCAAACCTAACAATCTTGCACTTTGACATTGTGGTTTTAATAACCACCACACATGGAACATGGTTAGAAGTAGTTCTAGCTAAAGGCAGAACCTCAATCATTGGATAATAAGTAATTGCAGGATGTGAAAAACCAGTCCAATTTCTTGAATGAGGGAATATCATGCATATTTGACCATGTAAATGATCTACCTTTTAAGGGAAGCTCCAGAAGGCTAAGATAAACAATTATCTCATTGAGCATGAATATATCATTAATATCTCTCCCGGGTAAGTTTATGTTATCATTGGACCTGATGAAGTTGAAGTAACCAATAATCATCCAGTTTTCATCCACGGGAATGTTAAGATCATAAAGCCAATTGACAAAACTATCTCTAGGTTCACCCTAACAAGGACCATACACTACTGCAGGATACTGCTAACATGACACTACAATCTGAGACCCTTTGCTGAAACTGTGTGCGATGCATTAATCGCAAACGGTGGTGTAAAAACCGTCAAAGAAGGTGCAAAATGTTTGCGATGGCGGAGCCATCAAACACGGTTCAGATTTTAGTTGCGTGTGCAATGCAGGGCACACGGTTAATCCATTCAAACTGTTTGCGATGAGGCAGAACAACAGAAACAGGCAGTCATATCGATGTGTGTGTGATGCAGGGCACACGGTTAATCCATTCGAACTGTTTGCGATGAGGTAGAACAACAGAAATGGGCAGCCATATCAATGTGTGTGCGATATATGGCATACGGTTCACTCGGACAAATTGTTTTCGATTTGGGAACACAACAGAAACGGTTCAACTTAACAAGATGTGTGTGATATGCGGCATATAGTTCACATGGATGAACTGTTTGCGATGAGCCAAAAGAACACAAACAAGTCGTGTAAACAAGATGTGTGTGATATATGGCAAACAGCTGACTCAGATGAACTGTTTGCAATGAGAAATTACAACACAGACGGTTAATATAGTTAGTTCGTGTGTGATTCTATGTGTACAAAAAACTTTGAAAAATGCAAACTAGTTGCTTGCAGTGGCTAGGAGTATCGCACACGATGTGTCTGCGGGTACTCGTGTGCGATGATTAGTATGTTACACATATGTTTCCTTATGTTAACATGTGTGTGAATTTGCAATATGGACAGTTAATATGCAAATGCCTTCTGGACATCGGGCACACGCTTAAACTCAATGAACTGCGTACGATACTAATACTTTCCAAGAAAATTTATGAACTTGGGTAACAGCATTTGAGTAACATATATATATTGGTTACACTATTCGACAAAAGGAGGATCTTCGTAACACGGTTTTGACAACCATATGGTCCATATCTACATACTTAACATAGTAACAACTATCACATTTTAAGAGGGTAAGGGCCAACAACCATATGGTCCATATCTACATACTTAACATATATAGTAACAGCTAGCACATTTTAAGAGGCTGAGGGCCAACAACCACAATTATACGCTGGAAGCAGCTTGATCACGGTGACTCGGCATCTCGTCAATGAAAAGGAAGAGCCCTCTTGTGCCTTGGTAGAGCATGAGTAGAACAGTGTCTCCATTTTTCCAATATGGATGCATTGCCACGAGAAGCGAGAACTTGTTAATTTGAAGGGTTCCGTTTCTGTGGGAAATGCAGTACCTTGCAATCACTTTGGCGTTATTAGCAGGCACAAGTGTAATTCGACCACGCCGGCAAATAGATCCAGGAACTGCTATAGGGGGCAATTTATGTTGACATGTAGAATAAAAACCAATTGTAACATATTGTTGAAGATATATATAATTTATGAGCATCAACAATAAAATAAGACTTTTTACCAGCGTTTTGTGCACACAATTGGTCTTGTTCAGTGTGTGCACCATAGGTCTAATTAATCCCATCCAAAATCTAGCGTTCATACGTTGTGCTATCTCTATCAGATTATCAACAAAGTTTATGACATGCTTCAAGTCCTTCCAGTGAAATTTGGTACGCTTAGTAACATACAGATCATTCACTATTCATCCAACATATCCTACTTAAAAGGTGGAAAGATATTATTTATTCAGAACATGGAAGAAGAATATATAGTGCGCATAAATTGGTAAATAGAATTTGTTACTGCCTAGGAACGGAGTCAGAATATGAAATCACAATTGGTTGCTTAAATAGTGATCAATTAGTCAGAACAAATACCCTGATTTTGCTAAGTAATATGACAACATGGAGAAAGTTGAAAGGACACTAACCTCGATCAAACTTTGATTGGCTGATGACGTTGGGGAAGTAAACATCCATGTTTATTAGACCAGGCTGTGGTGCACGCATAGAATTTTATTGCCAGCCTTCAGTTCATAACACTTAGACATTTTTCTCCAAAGTTCCGCATTAAAATAGGAGTGACCATCTTTATCAAGTTTTACGCTAACCGTCATTGTAAGTCCATGCTGCATTGTCAATATGACATCCTGGGAGTCATCAACAAAGTAAAGCCCAAGATTTCCTTCTACTCCTGTTCTTGCAAAGCAAGGGATGTACTGCTTGAAATGAAAATTAAGATCGTAAATTAGATATATTGAAATAACAGAGCAAGATGCAAATATGGGAGTAACTGATAGAACAGATCAATATATAGATGAAAGCAAAGTACAAAAATATAGAATTAAAAATAGATAATGTAATAAAGATTTGATGCAAATATATAGATAATGTAGCAACAGACGGTATATGTTCACAAATTTAGGCCATGCCGACCGTGGTAGGTTGAGATTGAACATACCGAGCGCTCCCTGAAGTCATCCGGAATGGTGAGATAGAACTTCGTTTTCGACTGGCCACGACCACAGTTGCCCGATTTGTGCTCACAGTGTGGACACATGAATGAACACCCACGAATCAGCTAGAACAAAAATGATTCCACGGCGATTTCTGCCAGTTGATTAACACCGACGGACAGACTGCGATAAGAGATGAGTGAATATTTCGCTAAGTTGATTACCTTCTCCATGAGAAAAATTCCCGGCCCAATCCCGTAGATAACCCAAGTCGACCAGAGTCTGGAATGTCGGTGCAGATAGGCGGCAGAAAGCGGTAGGGTTGAAATCCCGTGCCGTTTGGAGCGCGACCTACGCCCGCTGTCGGTGTCAAAACTGGCGGATCTCGGGTAGGGGGTCCCGAACTGTGCGTCTAAGGTCGATGGTAACAGGAGACAGGGGACACGATGTTTACCCAGGTTCGGGCCCTCTTTGTAGAGGTAATACCCTACTTCCTGCTTGATTGATCTTGATGAATATGAGTATTACAAGAGTTGATCTACCCCGAGATCGTAATGGCTAAAACCCTAGAAGTCTAGCCTGTATGACTATGAGTATGATTATTCGTCTCTACGGACTAAGCCCTCCGGTTTATATAGACACCGGGGGGGACTAGGGTCGTACAAAGTCGGTTACAAAGAAAGGAATCTTCATATCCAAACGCCAAGCTTGCCTTCCACGCCAAGGAGAGTCCCATCCGGACACGGGAGATAGTCTTCGGTCTTGTATCTTTACAGCCCATCAGTCCGGCCCACGCACCATAGTCCGGACGCCCGAGGACCCCCTAATCCAGGACTCCCTCAGTAGTCCCTGAACCAGGATTCAATGATGAGGTGTCTGGCGCGCAAATTGTCTTCGCCATTGCAAGGCGGGTTCCTTCTCCGAATACTCTGACACAGTCTTCGGACGCAACGAACGTGTCCGGCTCTGCAAAACAAATCCCACACACAACCGTAGAGAGTATAATATTTCACGAGTCCAATCCGCTGACAACTTTTTGGTAATGTGACACCACGTCACCACCCGGTCATTATTTCGAACCGTTTTTTGGCCTGCCGCTTTGAGATGTGGTCTCATTGGCACGTCTTGTCAAAGCAGAGATCGTGTCCCCTTATTGCAGGATTCTCATCAATACGGGCGTGGATAATCCAACTGTGTCGTTTGCACAACCCTTGGGAATAGGCGAGTTTTAAGGCGAGTGGGGAGGTGCTCGATATTCACGGCCTTTATAAGGAGATAAGGATTCCTTCCTTCCACCCACACCTTCTCTCTTTCTCTGCCCCTCCATTCTCGAGCTCCAGCGCCCAAGTCCTCACCTTTTCCGCCTCAAGAAAGCACTCAACCATGTCCGGATCTGGGGTGCAAGGCAAGTGGATGGCCTCCTCCGTTAAGGAGAAGGACATCACCAAGCTTCGGGAGGCCGGGTATCTGGCGAAAGAAATTGCCCACCGGCTTCCGGCCAAGGGGCAAATTGTCCCCACCCTGAAGCCCAATGAGAGGGTGGTGTTCATCCCCCACTTCGTCCGCGGGTTAGGGTTTCCTCTCCACCCTTTCGTCCGCGGGCTCATGTTTTATTACAGGCTAGATTTCCATGATCTAGCCCCAAACTCCTTCCTCAACATCTCGGCATTTATTGTCGTGTGCAAGGCCTTCCTCCGCATTCCTTCCCACTTCAGACTTTGGCTCAAGATATTCAACGTGAAGCCGAAGGTGGTGGACGGTCAACACGCAGAGTGCAGAGGCGCCATGGTGAGCAAGATGCCCAACGTCACATGGCCCAAAGGTACCTTCATGGAGACTGTCAAGGAGTGGCAGAAACTGTGGTTCTATATCACAGAGCCTCGCGACACCACTTGGGCCGCGGCTCCCGAATTCAAGTCCGGTGCCCCGATGCGACTCACCTCCTGGCTAGAGAAGGGCCTGAATTGGTCTTTGTCAGATGAGCTGATAGCGCTGCAAACGTACATTCAGAGCATGGTGAACAAGAATGTCAAGTTCGTCAACGTGATCCAGGTGATGCTAGTTCGTCGGATCCTTCCATGCCAGAGCCGGACTTGTCATTTATGGGAGTTCGATCTAGCCAAGCACCAGACTCTACAACAGTTCTTCGGAACTATGCACGAGGACATCTGGAAGGTGCTCTTCATGGGAAAGGAGACGCCGCCGGCGACGACTGAGGACCGTGGGCATGCCCTAGCCCATCCCGCCAGTCCGATAAGTTTTTTCCTGTTTCGAGATGCATCCTTTACTTGCTTGTTCAGTAGAGATACTTAAGCTTCACCATTCATCTTTCAGGGCTGGACGAAGAAGGCGGAGCGGATTCGGTGTTCGGCTCCGCTACCCGAGGAACCAGCCATCCCGCTCTTGGCGAAGATGCTGGTTCCGGCGCCCTACAAGGCGTTGGAGAAGAAGGCCAAGGGGGCCAAAAGTGGCCCTCGCCGCAAGGGTGCTTCGGACATGACGTCCGAAGACGACGAGACTTCCTCCTCTGCCGCCGATGACAACGATGAGGATGAGGAGGAGGAGAGCAATTCTCCCCCTAAGGGGGAAGGAAAAAGAGGGCGGCCTCCACGAATCTGGAGGCGGAGGCGTCCAAGAGGGGGAAGAGCTCCTTCGCAGATAACTCTGCATGGGATGTCGAAAGCAGCCCAGAGCGACGCCTCCGAAGCAAGCCCCTGGCCGACTCATGAGTACTAAAAACCCGTATACGTCCATATATCCGGCCTTTCCACTTCATGGTATTAACATGTTAAATTGTGCTATTGCAGTCCGGCCCATGACAGCTCCATACGATCCTCATCAGGAGGTTCGCTGGATTCAAAGGCGATGGCCAGCGAGTCGCCGCCGGCCGCTCACTCTCCCAAGGCCAAGGGCGACACTGAGGTGCTGTCCTGAAGGATCTTCCAAGGCTAGGGGGAGGTTCAGGAGGCCGTCGGGGAGGCGCCGGAGGGCGAAACCTCGGTCGCCGGACACATGGGGGAGCAGATCCCCGTGAAGACTGGCGATGGGGGCCATGTTCAGTTTGGACCCCAGCCGAATATGGTTTCGGAGACCTATACGGCTCCGGAATCCGGCGAGTAGCCTCCTTCGAGAGAAGGAGGTGTGCCTATCCTACCGGTGACCTCTATCCAACCAGAGGCACCGGACAATCTGCTGGAAGCGCTACGAGGCGCTTCCATTGTGGATGAACACCGTATCCTTATGGGTACGGTGGTTGAGAGGGTTCAGTCCGTCAAGAGCGGACTGACCGAAGCCTGCAGCAACCTGCTGACAGGTTTTGAGGTAAGCGACGTGAAAGAGAAAATCCTAGTATAGACAATAGCCCCTGAGACACTGTCCGGTGTTCGGAAAGAAAACCGGACAGAGGATCAAGTAATCTTCGCAGGGAACTAACTAAATATGTCTTATGTGAATAAGCAGGCGTCGTTGCTGGCTGCAACCTCTCATGCTGCGGAGGTCTCCGGACTAAAGCAGAGGTTGGAGGGACCGAAGAAGAGCTTAGCCTTGTAAAAAGACAGCTGGAGGACAAGCAAGGTATATTGTGACTTGCTGTATATTCAGAAAGAATGAATGATGTGTATTGACCGTAGTGCCATGATATTTGTAGGAGCGGCGACTGAGGTCGAGGTCCTTAAAAGGCCCTGGCCGAGGCCGAGGAGAAAGCTGCCAAGGAACAAACCTCCCGTGAGAAGCACGAGGCTAGGCTTGATGAGGTCCAGCAAGAGCTCCAAGATGCCGTGAAGAAATGCGAGACCTTGGAGCGCTATGTTTTGGCTCAAGAGTCCGAACTCGCCAAGGCTCGCCAAAGCGCGGAAGAGGCTCGGGTTGAAGCCCAGGGCGCCCTCCAGGAAACCCAGGAGGCCAAGAAAATCGCAGTGGGTAAGGCGTTTAGTATGCAAAGCAAGTATGTGAAGAAGAAGTATCTCTTACTAACCCGGATTTGGAGTTCTCCAAGGGCATTTGCGGATCTGCCGCGCAGTGTTTCTGACGCTGCGGAATTCTTCCTAGCCAAAGAAGGGATCTCAACGGAGAAGCTGTTCTGGTCACAATATCTTGCGCCAGAACATCCAGTGCCCTTTAGCGATCAGCTAAAACAGTTTGTCGAGCTGCATAGGGTGGCCGAACTGGCCATGAAGGACTTAATAATCCGGCTGTGGCCTGCCGAAGCTATACCCAGCAGCTACTTCGGGCTCGTGAAGCAGCTGGTGAATGCCTGCCCTCGGCTGGACGTTGTCACATCCCTAGCTTCTGGTAATGCACTAGGCTAGCCTCATGTGTGCATCATGTTTAATCTTGAAAGAAAGTTGAAATGGGGATGACAGAACCCCCAGCACCCCCTGAAACCAACTAGGGTTTACTAAAATTGGTTTCAATGAACCCAAAATGCCCTTCACAAAATGTTCATCATTTCTGGATTGGGCTAAAACCCTGGCAAAAATGGTGCACACTTTTCTAGGACATTCTGGATTTTTGAATTAAATCATAAGTATTTGAATTTGGACATTTAAATTCTATAAAATATTTTAACTGTCCAAATAATCTTGAAAGCATTTGAGGGCTATTGGAGATATTTTCAAAAGTGCCCACAATTATTTTCAGGATTTTACAAAATGAGTTAGTATTTTACTAATTCAAAACAAATCAAAATAATTAGAAAACAGAAACAATCAAGTAAGAGAGAGAGAGAGAGAGAAGGCCACTTGGCCCCTCACCTGGACTTACCTGGCGCCCCACCACGGCCTAGGAGCTGGCCCGGCCCACCAGAGCCGCCACCGTCTCCCACCTCGCGCCAGAAGGACGCCAGAGGGACGCCGGGCGTGTGGTCGCCGCGCGCGTCAACGCGCGAGGCCACCTCCTGCTTCCGCCGCATCTGGACGCCTCCACGAGTGCCACGCCACCTCCCCGACCCCCTCTCACTTCCTCCTCGCTCTCTGGACCTCCCTTCCCCTCGCTCCTCTGTTCCACCCCCCATGGCCGAGTATGCCGTCGCCGCCGCTCGCTGTTGCCACGACCACCGGCCCTCGCTCGCCCATCCAACGTGCTCGAGAGCTCCGCCACGCCGTCCCCATCTACCCCACCAAGCCACGTGAGCTGGGAAGCACCGCAACGCCCTCGACGTCCTCATCTTCTTCCTCGGCCACAGGAGATCGCCGCCGGGATTCCGACGCCGTCAAGCCTTCCCCGAGCCCGCTTCGACGACCTCTGCAACCACCGTGAGCTCCCGCGTCGTAACCCCCTCTCCCCGAGCTCGATTACGCCCTCTAGTCATGCCAGCCGCCGTACCCGAGCGCCGCCGTCCACCATGGTCATTGCTCTCGCAGCCACCGTGCATCTCCGCTCAAGATTGTGCCTCCGGCGTGCTCCTGGAGCAACGATGAGTCCAACGCAGCCCCTAACTAGCTCTCCCGTGCGCTGGAACCACACGCCCGCACTCGCCCGTACTCCGGCCGCCGCCACGAGCTCGACTCCGGCGAGCTCGCTCCATCCCAGCCCCTCCCGTCTGCCCTAGAAGATGCGCGCGAATGCCAGCTCGCCGTAGAGCCAAACCCCGCCTCAAACCGCTGTCTGTAGCGCGAGCCCAAGCAACTCCGGCGACCCTCCGCCGTCGGCTTTGGTCGCCGGCATTAAACCGCCGACGTGGCACACTTAATTAGCCTAATGACAACCTAATTGACCTCTTAGGTGACTGACACCGGGCCCCACGACGGGTCAAAGCTGAGTCAACGCGGGGTTAAACCGGAGTTTAACACTGTCTCAATGACATGCGGGTCCCACCGTCAGGTTTGACCGTGGTTGACTGCTGACGTCGCTATGACACACTGCTGACGTCATAAATACATTTTCTGGGATTTTCTTATTTAGAAATAAATCTGAAAATTCCAGAAAATGCCCAAAACTTCTAAAATTCATAGAAAATTATCTGTAACTCCAAATAAGATAAATTATATATGAAAAATGATCAGAAAAATCCAATCTATCCATCTGTACCTTTTTCATGCATGTTAGAGCAACTTATAGCTACTGTTTAGGACAAATCATGTAAATGGCATCTGAATTTCCACATATGAAGTTTGAATTTGAACCTAAGGTTCAAACCAACTCCATTTAATATGTTGCTAGTTGCATTAGCTCAAAACACATTCATATTGCCATATCATAGCATGCATCATATTGTGCATTGCATTGATCGTGTTTCTTCTCTCTTGCCGGTGTTGTCCCCTCTCAGTAGACGTTGCTTCGATGATGCGATCGGTGACACCGATGAAGAGCTATACTATCTTCGGAAGTGTCAGGCAAGCAAAAACCCCTTGTTCATTCCGATACAATCCCACTCTCTCGCTCCTGCTCTCTTTTACTGCATTAGGACAACAATGTTTCATCTGTTACTTGTTGCGGTAGTTGAACCCCTTTCCTCTGCATGACCTGTCATTGCCACAGTAAATAGATGAAAACCCACTAGCATGAGTAGGAGTTGTTTGATCCCTGATGTGCCTACTCATTCATGCTTGTTTGTCATGCCTGCTATTTCTTAGAGTTGTGTCAGGTCTGATTCATCGAGGATGAATTGAAAGTGGTGAACATGTCCTACTGTGTGAGAGCTAAGTGTGTGAACATGATTTGGTAAAGGTAGCGGTGAGAGGCCATGTAGGAGTACATGGTGGGTTGTCTCATTGAAGCCGTCCTCAGGAACTGAGTTCTGTGCTTGTGATCCATGAACAGTTACTACCACACATTGGGTTCCGGTAACTCGACCCCTCTCGGCTTATTAACCGCCTCGATCTCTGTCCAGGAGTTGCAACTAGTTTCTGGTGTTTGTAGGTTGTGTTAGTAGTCTACCAAGTGGTACCCGGTATAGGTGGGCTTGGGACAGACTAGGCACCGTGGCACGGTGTACCAAGCATAGATCCATCCGTCGAGGTGGGCTTGGGAACCCTGCACACATCGTTTGGGGCCGTGAGCGACACCCCGGCCGGATCTCCTTGCGGATGGAACCCGAATAGGCGATAAACTTGGACTAGAGACTTGTGTGGTTAGTCTGGTCGTGGCCGACTCCCTCGCCAGGCTTCCGCTTGAAGGTTGCCGAGGTACACGACGTGTACATGGTGGTAAGTGGCGAGAGCGTGTGTGAAGAAGTACACCCCTGCAGGGTTAATATGATCTATTTGAATAGCCGTGTCCGCGGTAAAGGACTTCTGGGTTGCCTATAACAGTTCATAAACAAGTGAAAGTGGATACTCTAAAATGCGCAAGATAAGCGTGAGTGCTATGGATGGCGTTCTCGTAGGGAGACGGGAGCGGATCCATAGTGGTGTATTGATATGGTGAATTTGTGGACTCGTGTGCGCCACCTCAATAGAGTTACTTGCAGTCGTAGTTCAGGATAGCCACCGAGTCAAAGCTGGCTTGCTGCAGTTAAACTCCACCACCCCCTTTGTTGATACCGATGCATATGTAGCTAGTTCTGATGTAAGTCTTGTTGGGTACATTTGTACTCACGTTTGCCTATTTTATGTTTTGCAGAGAGACGTCAGTCTCGCTAGTAGTTCCGTGTGGACTTCGACGTTTAGCTTGATACCTCAGCTACGATCTTGTGCCCTTGGTAGGATCTGGTAGATAGTCAGGCTTCTCAGCCTTTTTCATTTGTAGATGTCTGTACTCAGACATGTTAAGCTTCTGCATGTGCTTTGACTTGTATGCTCTGAATGTTGGGTCATGAGACCCATGTTTGTAATATCTCGCTCTTCGGAGCCTAATGAATAAATACTCTGAGTCGTAGAGTCTTGTTGTGATGCCATGTTGTATTTGCACATATCGAGCATATTGTGTGTATGATTGAAATGCTTGGTATGTGTGGGATCCGACAACCTAGTTGTTTATCATTGGTAGCCTCTCTTATGGGGAAATGTAGTCTTGTGCTTCCATGAGCCATAGTAGTCCGCTACAGCCCGGTTCACCGGAGTCCTGCTAGCCCAGCACTACTGCTCCGGAACACTTGACTGGCCGGCATGTGATTCACTTCGTTCCTGTGTCTGTCCCTTCGGGGAAATGTCACGCGGTGACATCCGGAGTCCTGCCTAGCCTGCTACAGCCTGGTTCACTGGAGTCCTGTTAGCCTAGTGCTACAGCCCGGATTCGCACGCTGCTGACCGACATGCTCGATGTTGATTCACGTATGCCTGTCCCCGTAAGTTAGTGCCACTTTGGGTTCACGACTAGTCATGTCGGCCCGGGTTCTTTGTCATATGGATGCTAGCAACACTATCATATACGTGAGCCAAAAGGCGCAAACGGTCCCGGGCCATGGTAAGGCGACACCCGTGGGAATACCGTGCGTGAGGCCGCAAAGTGATATGAGGTGTTATCGGCTAGATCGATGTGACTTGGAATCGGGGTCCTGGCAGCTTTGGTATCAGAGCCAGGCTGCCTGTAGGATTACCAAGCCAAACTGGTCGAAGTTGAGTCTAGAAATGCTTTAGTTATATAAGGGAATTGATTGTGGATGGGAACGTAAGGCTCTTTTTACTCCTTTACCTTATAGCCTTCTGATCTGAGTCATCCTCTTCTCTTCTACGGGGATTAAGAACTAGGCTTCTCATCTTTCTATCAGGATCACGTGTTACTAATCCGTAGACTCGTAAGATTGTTGGTTCCAGGCCTCAGTTCAGTTTCTACTACTTTTAGTATGTTGTCAGTTGAACCAGAACCTTGATATTATGATGTTGTTGAGTGGTTATGCCACCATTTTGCAGGATGTCTCAAATATTTTTGAGCATTTACAGCCGTTATGCTGTGCGAGTCATCCCAGGTTTCTAAACAGTCTGATGCATTTGCAAATCCTTTCCATGTTCCTGATGTCCCTTTGGGCCAGTTCAACCACACTAATCAGTGTGTTGAGGTACTCCATTGCCTCGACATATATGTTGGAGCTAGTATTATGACCATAGGTGTCTTAGAGGATCACCAGGTAATCTAGCCATGTTTTGTGTTCCCAGTGTGATGATTCTGGCCATTATTCCCGAAAGCATCCCGTGACGCCATTTAGTTAGTAGGCATTCTATTCCCGGGTATCTAAACTCGAGATTCACTCCACTTACCTCCTGTTGATAGTGTTTTCTCATTCCTTTAGGATATTAGTAACCTTTGCGATAGTCCTCGAGGTCCGTGGTATATCCTTCTTCCAATACCATGAACCATCATGGCAGAAGTTCTTTTAACCAAAAGATCACAACCAGGGCGCTCTTGAGGAGTACTCCATTCATATTGTGACTCTGCCAGTCCTTCCTCCTCTGCATGGGTTATCCGGAAGAAATATGTTGAATTTGTTCGACATACTAATCCATGCATCCACAACTCAGAAAAAACATATGTTCCTTTGGGTTGTTCCTCTTTAGTTATTTTCTGGCCCTCGTCTATCAATTGATAGTCAGGAGTAATTATGCATTTGTGTTATCGATGCCTATTATTCTTGTGGTCTGTCAAGCCATTCTAATCCGGAATGACTAGGAGAAACAAACTCCAGTACCTTGTCCATCTTTGGGATTGGGTCAAAGTAGTTGTATTCCGCAGATCAAATGCCTAACCAGCTTTGTTCTGTTCTACCTTCGAGTATTACCCCCTTTATGTCGGGAATGTCGTAGGAATTGCACCACCTTTTGTGAATTCTTGACGCAGTGATACTCCTCGCCATCATCATTCATTTCTCGGTCCCGTGTTCTGTAACCGGAACACCGACAAGTGAATCGTGATGCGTGAAATCTATACCCCTAGCAACTTCGTTGCTTGGTAGTTAAAGGACAATAATTTCATCCTTAGCGTGTTGGTTACTGAATCACATCCTAAGGTTGATCATGCTACCCAGTCCTTATTCCTGGTGTGCTTTTCGATCAATGAGTTAGGATAGTGTCAGTCCTTGCTTATTCGGTCATATCGTCTTGCTCTGAAAAGAAAGATTGCTCTCGAGCTTAATAACATATTGGTGGTTCGTGATTTTCCGAATATCTTCTCGGAAGTATCACCAGGTTGTCCCCTGACTGTTATGTTGAGCTCGCGATCAAGTTGGTTTCTTGTAACCAACCCTTCTCCAAGAATCTGTGTTGCATACCCTTGAGCTAGTTGATTAAGCTAGACAACAATTTGGAGAGTTGGAAGATAAAAGCTTGTCTAACTTAGTTCATTTCCAAAGGGATATCCTTGTGTGTGTGTGTGTGTGTCGAAGAAAGGTGATATCTTCATCGATTGGTCCTTGTGATCAGTTGTTGGGTCTATCATCTTGTCAAAACTTTGATTTGAACATGGGCTATCGTCAAATCAAATCAGAACCAACGATGTTCATAATGTTGTCTTACTTGTGGTTGATTCCTCGAGCATACACCATTATATCTTTTGGGTCTGACCAATGCTATTCCCGTGTTTACTTAATTTTGGAATTCCATCTATATGGAAACCTGGATGAATTGTTGTTAAGCCCATTAACAACATTTTCATCTTGTCCATGATTCATGTTGAACATCTAAGTTAGTGTTGGAAACTTTTGAAAGCATTTTCCTTTGTGCTAGTTCATGAAGCCTATGTTTGGATGAAAGGAGTGACTTCCTCTAAATTCATGTGCATTTGATGCAAGTTGCCGCCATGAATTTGAGAAAGCATGTTTCTACCTCCTCTGGAATCATCCCAAGTCAGTTATGCACGTGCGAAGTATCCCATGGTCTGTTAGACTGATCATCTTCATTCCATATGAATTCTCTAGCACACTAAGCCACTGATTGATTTGTTCAAGGAAAAGGAGTTGTTGTGCAAATCCTAGGTCATGCACAAGACTTCGTTACCCTAGATGATGGTTCCCCACTTGAACTCGGTAGTGTTTTATCATAAGACTACTATGTGGTCATGCTTGTCTGGGACAGCGTGTTCACATGTGTTTAGCAGAACCAACTCATGTTTTGGAGCTTGCTATCTTAGTTCATTCCTCGAGAATCTCGCAACGCCATCTCGTCGAATTGTGTTGCAAACTTTCTTTTCAGACATGCTGAGTCTGAAGTATCCTATCACCAATCGGATCTGAATCTCAGGCAGATATGATGGTTGGAACATTCCCAACGGTTGCATTTTGTTCCCAGCTTGCACCCCATCGTGCCAATTTCCATGGGCTGCCCTATCAGTAATTGTTGTTTAGGATCACCTTCAAGAGTGGTCCTACCATGGGTCCCATCCATTTCCAATGACAAGCAAAAATCTTTCCATGCGTTGTCTTCAACAAGGTAGTCCACATCATCCATTCCAGTCCGAGTATGTCATTCTTTTGAACTCCTTCAAATGATCGATTTTGATTGCCTTAGGTTGGCATAACGAGTCTCAATGATCTATGTATCAAAAGTAATTCTTCTTGTCACCTAAGGGAATAATTCCATGAGTCACTTTTCCTAAGGTGCCCTGTTAGGGAATCATGGCGATTACTTCCTCGCTATCTTGAAACCATGCACCATCTTCTAAGCATGGAATCGTTGCCTTCTAATCTGAACCTTCGTCACCTGCTTCTTTCCATCGCCCCTCATATGTGTTTTGCCCCTCAGCTCAAGAGATGTTTCTATGTCTCATTTCGTGGGTTGATCCTGTGATCATTAAGATGATCCATTCCTGTGGAGTTATCTCGCTCTTCTATCCCCGTGTCGGATGAAGTTCCCAAAGCAAGACGTCGAGATCAAGATGATGCAATGAATCAACATCCTCGAGAAGGACAGTTGGATCATGAAGATTGTGTTAGCTTTGCGTCCCCTCTGTCTTCTTACCTCACGTCTTGAATCTCGGGACGAGATTCTTGTTTAGTAGGGGTGAGTTGTCACATCCCTAGCTTCTGGTAATGCACTAGGCTAGCCTCATGTGTGCATCATGTTTAATCTTGAAAGAAAGTTGAAATGGGGATGACAGAACCCCCAGCACCCCCCTGAAACGAAATAGGGTTTACTAAAATTGGTTTCAATGAACCCAAAATGCCCTTCACAAAATGTTCATCATTTCTGGATTGGGCTAAAACCCCTGGCAAAAATGGTGCACACTTTTCTAGGACATTCTGGATTTTTGAATTAAATCATAAGTATTTGAATTTGGACATTTAAATTCTATAAAATATTTTAACTGTCCAAATAATCTTGAAAGCATTTGAGGGCTATTGGAGATATTTTCAAAAGTGCCCACAATTATTTTCAGGATTTTACAAAATGAGTTAGTATTTCTACTAATTCAAAACAAATCAAAATAATTAGAAAACAGAAACAATTAAGTAAGAGAGAGAGAGAGAGAAGGCCATTGGGCCCCTCACCTGGACTTACCTGGCGCCCCACCACGGCCCAGGAGCTGGCCCAGCCCACCAGAGTCGCCACCGTCTCCCACCTCGCGCCAGAAGGACGCCAGAGGGACGCCGGGTGTGTGGTCGCCGCGCGCGTCCACGCGCGAGGCCACCTCCTACTTCCGCCGCTTCTGGACGCCTCCACGAG